>NW_026652283.1:78775942-79037428 GCF_009828535.3 Hylobates moloch
GGCTCAGTAGGGGATATCTGATCCCACCATTTCCCCAGCTACATGCCCCAGAAGAGGGCCGCAGACCTAGTACAAGAGGGAGCAATAAGGTGACATCCTCTGCTCTGAGAGGTAGAGTGTTTGGGGAAGACCCCAGCCCCTGGGAAGGGGGCCACTTAGCCAGGCCTGCCTACCATGGGGCATGGCTACTCTAAGCTGTCTCACCCTCCCCCTTTAGGCATAGCTGGGGCAGGTGGAGGTCAGCCCAGTTCAGGGCTTTCAGTGAGGCTGAGGTAGGCTTCCCTGCCTTTCCCACTTTGTGAGCTGTAAAATTGGCCTTTCCTGACCATTTTCCTGCAGGACTGCTGTATGTGTGAGAGGTAATCTTTGGAAGAAAAGGGGCCCCTAGAACTTGAAGCTTCTGATTCCTGGTTATGAGGCCAAAGATCCCAAAGGTCCTTCCAGACACCTCAGGAGGGCCCTGGGGGGACAGAGGCTGAGGGCTGTACAGCCAGTTACCTCAGAGGGGAAGGCACCCACTCATTCCGCAAGCAGGAGAAATCCTGCTCTCCTCCCACAGCTACCAGAGCTTCAGATGGGACCCAGATCTGTCCACACACCCAGGGGCTACAGTTGGCCTAATGTGCCTCTTACCTGCCCATAAATCTGGCCCAGAGGGCTTTATGGGCCAGAATCCCTGGGTTTAGTAGCTGCATGGACAGCCATATGAGCAACACCTAATTAACTTAATTAACTAACCCCAGGCCTTTGGAAGCAATGGGAGATGAGAGCATCATACTGGGAGTCAGGAGTCAAGTGCTGTGTTACTTCAAGTAAGCCCCATCCCTCTCTGGGAAAAAAGATCAGGGATTGAATATAAGTCTTGTCATGATCTACCACTTCCAGTATAAACAGGCCCTCCTGGCTTCATCCAAAGCGTATCCAGGTGATTTGGGGCCAAGCTGACCCTTGAACCCAGGTGTCCATGCTCTCTGTCCCCCAGCTTCTCAGCTCTGAAACCCAGCATGAGGCCCACGTCTGGCCTCCCAGTAGCTCTCCATGTGGCTCCTGCGTTAGGACTGGCTTCAGGAGCCCCAAGCCTTGGCTGGGTGGGATGGTGTCTCCAGAGTCCTTTAGTACCCCTGGAGAGGGAGGTCCTAGTCCCAGCCTGGACAGGGACAGGGCTGAGGGCACCAGTTGGCCAATTCAGTTTTAGGGACCAGGAGGTTGAGAACCCCAGGGATAGCCCCACTCCACCACAGGAACAGAATGGTGACACAGCTCTCTGCTCAGGCCTATGGCTTACATGGAGGGGCCAGGCCCATTAGCTCAAAGTCAGGGGCTGCTGTGCTCATTTCACAGATGCAGTACCTGCAACCCAGAGAGTACAGGGCTCCTGCTTATCCTCACACACCCAAGGGGTGCTGGGCCAGTCACATAACTCCACAGGAGAGCAGAACAGGCTTGGTCCCAGTCTCTGAGGTCCTCTCTGGACCCAGTCTCTGGAGATGGGCCATGGAGGCCAGCCTTGCACTCTCTCCCCACATCCCAGTCCCATTCCTCACCCACTCCCTTCTGGAACCCATGCTGGTCAGTCTTCCAGTCTTCTCACTCTGGGAAAGGGCCACCTCTCTCCAAATATGAGTAAAAAAAGGGAGGCCTGGGCAGTTTAGGTCTGAAGGTTGAGGAAGAGTTCTCCTGGCCACATCACCTATCAGAAGAGAGGTGGTTAAGGCAATTTATCATGACTCTCAAAACTCTTCCAGCCTCTGCCCATTTCCACATTGCAATTCCAAAGCCACTTCCATCAGTAGGCGTGTGTTACAGCAGCACTCTAATTTGGGCACCACAATCTATATTCATTTCCCATGGCTGCTGTAACAAATTATCACACATTTAGTGGCTGAAAAACAACACAAATTTATGATCTTACTATTCTGGAGGTCAGCAATCTGAAATCAGTTTCACAGGGCTTAAAATCAAGGTATTGGCAGGACTGCATTCTTCTTGAGGCCCCAGAGGAGAAGAGGCTGTCTGCATTCCTTGGCTCATGGCTCTTCCTCCAGCAATTGCATCACTCTGACCTCTGCTTCCATTGTTACATACATTTTCTTCCGTCACTCTGACACTCCTGCCTCCTTTACAGAGGGCCTTGTGATTATACTCAGTTTACCTGAAAAATCCAGGATACTCTTTCCAAGATCCTTAATCACATCTGCAAAGTCCATTTTGCTATGTGAAGGTAATATAGTCACATATTAAGGTTTAGGTAATTAAGATACTGCCATTTTGGGGGGGGGTCACTGTTCAGCCTACCAGAGCAGGGGTAGAGTTGCTTTGACAGTCCCAAATCCAGTTCAGGGGGCTTGTCCAGGGCAGAAGGTCATGAGGAGGAGATCAGGTCACTGTCCTAGCAAGGACTCTGGCTGGGGGCTGGCTGAAGCCAAGAGCTCCAGGAAACCTGGCGCCTGCTCCTACTGCCGCCAAGGACAGCCTGTTCTCCTGGCGTGGCTGTCGCGCAGAGATCAGGTGCACTTGAGTCTTCAAAGTGGCCATCGCTCAACTTGAATGGCTGCCTGGGTTGGGCCGAAGGCCAGGTCCGCATGGCTTCCCATCCCTAATAACCGGAATACATGGGCCGCCAGGTCAGATGTGGGCCACATGGAAAGTCCCAGCTCTATTCTAGAAAATGCATGTACCATCAGCTTACTGGTAGACATTTACTGAACTTGGGTATGCCAGATCCACAGGGGGCCCCAGAGATGAGGGGGATAAGAAGGTTTCTGAAGGCATGGTACAGAAGGTGCCAGCAGAGGTATGGGCTAGGAGAGGCAGGGAGAGCACAGAGCAGGCATCCTAAAGGAGGCAGCATTTGTGTTGGAGCTTGAAGAAGTGGATTGTTTGCACTGCCTGGACAAAGGGAAGGTGTGTGTTCAGGGCATCGAGAGTGCTGCAAAAAGGCTGAAGCCCAGGGCAGTAGAGAAGAGAATCCATTAAGAAGGAGCCAATGAAGAAAAAAAAGAGAGAAAAGAATCAAAGGTGGATAGGGAAAGACATGCTGTCCCACAGAGGTTAAAGGGGTTCTCACCTCAAGCCAGCAGTTCTCAAACCTTGTCAGCAGTGGAGCCCTTTGTTCTGATGGCAGCCTACTCAGAGAACTGATGGGGCCTTGGGAGGGGCCCCCAGGGCTTTTCCCACAGTTGTCCTCCCCCACCTCTTCAGAACTGGATTCCATAGGACACAAGAGAACACACTTAGGTCATGGGGAGCCAGCTAAGTGTTTGGGGCAGGGATTGGGAGCAGCCAATGGCCCAGGGTCCAGGTGGGGGTAAAGGAGCAAAAAAGAGTGTATTTCTTGCATTTAGGGGGTTGGGAGCATATTTCAATAAGGCAGCTGTATGAGACACATGGAGAAACCCACTGACAACTGGGAAAAGCATCCAACTGTGAGACAAGGCCTCAGTTTCCCCAACTATCAGAAGAGGAGTTAGAATTACTCTCCCAGAGTACATCAAACAGGGACTCCTACACTCCTGTCTATGCTCTGGGCTCTGGCTGAAGGAGGCTGCATGGGCAGTGGGCACATCTCTCAAGACCTCAGGGACTTGCACAGCCTGGACTCCATCAGCTCCATGTCCTCCTCCCATTCTGCCTGCAAGTGCTCCTTGACTTATGCTGGTGGTGGTGGGGAGGCAGTTCGAGTCTCTGGCTTTGGCCTCAGGAGCAAGGGAGGGGATAGGGCAGGTGAGCCTGGCTTTCCCTGAGCTGGAGCCACTGGCTGCCCTGGCCTGGGACTCAAGGCACTGGGGCCATAGTAAGGAGGGGCTGAGGGGAGATGTGGGGTGCCAGGCTACAAGCCTGCTGGCTCCATCTCTAGACAACAGTGAGGAGTCAAGAGCCCAAGACTGAAACTCCTGCCTTCCCTTCTTTCCAGATTGTCTTGTATCCCTGCCTGCCTTATGTTGGTCCCAAGCATCAGATGGACGCCTGAGGGCACTGGGTCCTTCCTCCCTGTGTCTGCCCTCTGAGGAAGGCAAGGAAAAATGCCACAATGTGCCAAGCCAAGCACATTCCACGGGCTCCTCACATGCATCTGGGCTCAACGTCCAGGGCCCAATCAAGCCGGTAGCTGCAGGCTTGAGGCCCCGCCTGCCAGTCCTCTTGGCTTGGACCTTTTCCTCAGCAGAGTCAAGCTGCACATTTTTCTGGGCAGAAAGTTGTGCCCGAGGCCGGCTCCTGCTTGTGGCCCCAGCTGCCCCAACACTGTCACTCTCCAACACTGCACTCTCTTCTGGTGCAACATCCACAAGCTCACCAAGGCCCTTCCTCAGGAATGGGCCTGAGGCCAGGAGGGTGAGACCATCAGGGAAGCCAGGACTGGCTGAGGTGTGGGGGGCGACAGACTGCTCCGAGGTCAGGGCAGCTGCCCTGAGATGCTGCTGAAGACAGCAAGAGCCAAAGGACACAGGGAGGAAGACAGAAAGGGCAATACTGGTGAGGACCTTAGCAAAGGTCTGTGAGCACGGGGGACTAAGGAAGTGGGGAGCCTTGCCCTGGTTGTGCACCCCCTTCGCCCTCCCCACCCAGGTTCCTTCTGGAGCAGCCTCCTCAAAGGAAGCCAGGGGCAGCTCAGGGTCCATACAGCTGGGGCTGGGCACGGGGCAGGACACTGGGGCGCTGGGAGCTGCAGTGTGACCTCTACCAAATGTGTCCTCCAGCCATAGTGCAGGGCAACACTTAGGCTGGGTATGACTCCAGCAATATAGGCTCCCCAAAGGGAGGGATCTAACTTACTGTCTCCACTTGGCCACTGTCATGGGACCTCAGGCAGTCCATACCTTCTCTTGTTCTCCCTGCCTGGAGAATGGACATTCAGATGCCAGCATGCACATTCCACTTGGCTAAGAGTAAAGAGGCTGCCACTTGGCGTTGGCCTTGGACTCAGAAGAGCCAGCTTCTCATAGGGAAAGGAGCTGCCCAAGGTCCCACTGCAGGACACAGCCCTGGAACTCAGCTCTCCCGGCTGCAGCAGAGGATGCTGCCTATCAGACCATACTGCCCATCAGACCATACTGCCAGGCCCTGGGAAGTGCCAGGGTGGCAGGGGGCAGTCTAGTGGAATGAGCCAGCCTGGTTTGCCATGTTCCTTAGGGCCCACCCTGATGCAGGCTCACATCACCAGCACTCCCCAACCTAGAGATTTCCTGTCGCTGTTGACAGGAAGGCTGGATCTGCAGGCCTCCTGGTGGCCATGAGTCTGCACAGACCAGAGCTGGGGTGGAGGCCACAACCCTGTGCCCAGTATCTCAGCTTCTCACTCTCCCCAGCCCCAACCAGGGACATATGGGTTATTTGAAACCCCAGGGGGTCAACTCGGGAGGGATGTTTTAGCTAAAAGCTATGGGGATAAAAAGGAAACACCCCTCACTGGCTCAAGCCTTCAGTTAAATGAACGTGGATGTGCGACCCAGGAACTGTGCAGCAAGGACCTCCAAGCCCTCCCCTCCAGAAAGCAGGTAGTCATCCTTGAGCCGAAACGCAGATGAGCTTCCTGCGCTCAAGCCAGGCTTGGCCAGGGAATTGTGTACGCACGCACCCAGGGCAGTGGCGGACTAATCAATCCCTGGGAGTGAGCTGCTCTACGCCAGGCCCCATGGTATCCAAGGCCAGGAGTGAGGACTCACGTGCCTTCCTCCACACTGCACCCCCACACCCCTACCAAGCAGGGGACTGACAGCCAGCCCTGCTGGGGCAGAAGGAAACTCTTGCCCCAGTGCTACCTGGGAGTAAGGGGTCAGGGGACCTGCAAGTAACGTACAAAACATTAGGTCACCATTTGTTAGTCTCTCAATACTTTACTGGCCATATCCCCCAATACCCCCACAGCAATTTCACCAGCACAGAGCAACTGCCCTCAGCCACTCTGAGGTGATGGAGCCTATCCAGGTGTCCTAGAAATATCCTAGAAATGCGGAGCATGGGGAAATCACAGAACCTTGAGAAATGCCATAAGCACCTGGGCTCTGGAAAGTGCCATCCACCTCCCTCTGGTCAGGCTGGCGGCACTGACAAGGCATCCACAGGGCAGCCACGCTATGGCCCAGACCTCCGGATATGCAGGAACCGGGGCCTGAGGAGACAGGGACAGGGGCTGGTTCCCGCCTGGGCCTCGGGGAATGAACAGGGAGTGGGAACAGCACACTCCCTTGACAGCCAGGGCTGAGGATGGCCCCAGTGGAAAGACCAGCAAGCTACAGGGCTAAAGGGGGCTAGGATCTTACCTCCCACAGAAGTCCCTGCGCACAGCCACAAGATTAAGGTACAGGTCAGGCCGGCTCTGAAGCCAGCTGCTAACAAGCTCCGGGTGCCTTGGGTCCACTTCTAAGAAGATACTACTACATGGAGGAGAAATGGGTGGGCTCAGCAGGACAGGTCTGGGGCCTGCCCTTCTGGGCTGCTTGGGCTGGTGAGGTGAGGGTCCTGTGCTCACCTCTGCCAGGGCCTGCCCAATACACATTAGGAGCAGAGGAGCCTGCTGGAGACAGACCTAGAAGACCCATCCCATTCATACCCAGAGTCCTTCAGGAGCCGGGGTGCCAGGGCCAGAATGTGGGTAATGATGTCCATGCCCTCCTCCCCACCATCCAGGGCCGCGGGGTCTTCATAGCTGAAAGAGAAAGCAGTGGGAAGTGACAGCCTGAGGAAGGGGTATCTGAAATGCATGGAGGGCATGGGCAGGGCCTCCATGAATGGGGCCCTGTGGAACTTACACTGTGGGCTGAAAGGCAAATCTGAGGACCCAGAGAAGGAGGGCCCCAAATGGGTGGCAGCTCCTCCTCCCTTCCTCCCATGGGTAGCACCCTACCAGGCAGCGCCAGGCATGCTTGCTGAATCCCACTGGCTGATGGCCTCTCCTGATGCACTGACTCATGTCAGGGCATGAGTGTCTCCCCACAAGGCTGCTCCTCTTCTTGGTCTGGGAGATCTGGGGCTAGCCCTGACCACTCCTGAGAGCCCAGAAAGGGAGAGCCAATACCCCAACCCCATCCAACATGACTGCTGCCCCATCCAGGACTCCTGGGCTGCCCCTGGTTCTCAGCCCCTGTGTAAGAACAGGATGGTCTGGCACAAAGCTAGCCTGGGGCCAGCTTTTAGTCCCGGCTTTCCCACTGAGCCCCCATGTGACCATAGAAAAGACACCTTCCCTCTCTGGGCCTCAGTATTCTATAAAATGATGCGCCCATCTACTGAGCACTCTGTATGAGCCCTCCACTGTGTTTGATGCTTTCAAGTCGTCACTGAGTCCTCCCATGGCCCTGCAGAGCACTACCTCTTTTCCCAGAGGCAGGAAACAGGCCCAGAGAGGTTTGGTGGCTGTCCGGTAGTTTTAGTAGGAAGTAAGGAAGTAGGAAGGTAGAAGCTGAATCTAGGTAGGACTGTGAGCTCTCGAGTGCGTCCACTTAACACCACTGCCCATTTCCGCACCAACTCCCCTGTCCCTCCAAATGGTGTGGTCCTCGAGGGCAGACTAATCCCATTAGGCCTTTTGAGGCCTGGCCTCCCTGGCCCACCCTGCTTAGCACCTGCGGATCTCGGGGGCCAGCTGCTCCATGTCCTGGTGGAAGACGTAGGGAGGGTTGCTGACGACCAGGTCCACGGGGCCCCAGGGCAGGTATGTCCAGCTCCTTTCTGTCGTCAACAAAGAGGACACACAGTAGGGACTAACCCATTGGGAGGTAAAGGATGGTAGCTCCACCTGCCACTATGTCCCTCTCATCATGCCATACCTTGGGCCTGCCCCTGGATCTGACAAGCCAGACTTGCAAATTAGTGCCCAGGGTCCCCAGCTGGCAGCCTGGTGGGAATGTGCATGCTTTAACATGGCAGCCCTTCATTCCAAGACATAGAGTGTCCTTGCCAAAAATCCTCCTTATTATGCAAGACTCTGTTCAAGTGCCACTTCCAGGGTGTCCTCCCTGATTGCCTAGACAGAAAAGAGCCTTTCTCTTCTGTAGCTCCACTAGCCTTATAGCCAACATGGACTGAGAGTACATGGAGGGTAGGCCTGGCCTCATCAACCAATTGCTGATGGCTCTGACTACTGGTTTCACCCTGTGCCAGGTGCTACACCAAGTATATCACACTCCATGGAGGGGGCACATGAGGCTCAAGGATCCCACGGGTAAGGCAATGGAGCCAGAACTGGAGTTGGAGGCCTGGAGACACTGTAAAGGCTATGGCTGAGCTGTGCAGTGCCTGGACCACTTCTTCCCCTGCCAGGCAGGGGGAAAGGGGCACTCAAGTATTTTGGTCCTGAAGGCATTATTTTAAGCTTTTGCTTATCTGTTGCCAACAAGCAAGCCCTTAACTCATTGGTCATGAGGAATTCAGAAGTTCTCTGTGGCTGGTCCCTTATGGGTCAGGTCAGCCTAGGAGGCAAAAGCAACTTGTCTGTCCTCAGCCAAGGCTTCGTTTGAGCTGCCACAAACGTGCACACACACATGTGTATGTGTGCATATTGTGTGTGGCTGTGTGGCTGTTGGGGGAAGCTCTCCCTCCATCTCCGCAGAGTGCCTCATCCACCCAGCAGCACCTGTATCTAGTCTCCCTCTCTCAAGGAACATGCAGGGGAGGGTACCTGAGGTCATGTCGAGGTGGATGATCCAAATCCTGTCCTGCAACCGAAGCCTAGACAGACAGGGAGAAAGGGGTGAGCACGGGGGCAGACCCCTACCCTTCGCTACAAGAATGAGGTCTTGTAGTCAACCCTTCTTGGACTGGCAAGATACTCACTGCCCACTACCCATTCAGAACCCCGTGGGACCCATGCCAGGCTACCCCACTGCTTCCTCCTTCTTGGGAGTAGAAATCAGACACTGGTGAGTTTGAAACCTGAAAAGGAGTCAAGATCAGGCCCCAAAGTGCAAGTCCCCCACCTACCTCTGAGCATTCTCATGGGTCAGAGAGATAGCAGCTTCCCCCTTATCCACAGCAATGACTCGGCTCTGTCCCAAGAACAAACAGAGGATATGTGGAAGGCAATGCTGAGAGATGCTGGGAGATACTGGGCCTGGGGGACCCTCCTCCAACCCCCCACCAGAAGAGAAGGGAAATACCCAACAGCCTTTTCTTCTTGGCCAAAGTCTAGCCAGATAGATGTGGTAGGCGTTAAGAGTCTGTGAACCACAGTGGGCTAGGGGCAGCCCTGTCCTCCCTCATCTAGCTGCTTCCCCTCAAGTGCTCCTAGCAGAGGGACGTGGGGGAAGCACTAATGGGAGGGACAGTGAGTGTCAGTCGCAGTCTATCCAGAGTGGGTGGAGGGGCTCACCTGGGGGAGCTGGCTCAGCAGGCTGAGGGAGATGGCTCCCGATCCGCAGCCCACCTCCAGAATGAGGGGGCTGCCTGGGGATCCCACAGCATGGGACCTCTGGGCCACCTCTTCCAGCACCCACTCAACCAGTTCCTGTGAAGCAGAGGGATCTGGATCAGAGTTGGTGCCAACGTGGCTCCTGGGGATCTTGGTACAGAGGCCTAAGCAGTTACCTTTGTGAACATAGGAAGGGGAGGCAGCCAAAGCCAGACTGACCTTCATGTCAGCTGGGCCATGGCCAAGTCACCCTGCCCCTCCAGGCCTCAGCTTCCCCATCTGTACACCTGAGCCCAGTTGAGGATAGCCCACCTCGTGGGGATGTGGTGGGGATTAAATGCACTAATCCATACCTGTTTCATGTTAAGTGTTCAATCAACCCCAGCTAAGCCCTTTACAGACATCCTCCCATTCTGTGCTTACAGAAATGCTAAGAACTGGCTGGGCATGGTGGCTCACGCCTGTCATCCCAACACTTTCTGAAGCTGAGGTGGGCAGATCACTTGAGTTCGGAGTTTGAGACCAGCCCAGCCAACATGGTGAAACCCTGTCTCTGCTAAAAGTGTGAAAATTTGCCAGGCATGGGCATGGTGGCGGATGTCTCTAGTCGCAGCTACTCAGGAGGCTGAGGTGGGAGGGAGAATTGCTTGAGCCCGGGAGGTAGAAGTCGCGGTGGATCAGGATCGCGCCACTGCACTCCAGCCTGGGAGACAGAGCAACACTCCATCTCAAAAAAAAAAAAAAGCTAAGAACCATATCTGATAGTTTCTGGCCACTCCCTCTGGCCTGACCCTGCTCCCAGAGCTTTTCCTGTATTAATCTGTTAAATCCTCACAAGTGTCCCATGAGGAAACTGAGGCCTGGGGTCAAGGCCCCACCTGAGCCTGGCCTGTGGTTCATGGTGGCCAAGAATCAGGAGCTGGTGTGTCCCCAGCCTCCTCACAGAGCTGGGCTTGAGAGGCCCCCGGGGAGGCTCCTAGGCCAAAGGGACAGGGAATTCCCTTCTTTGGAGCAGATGGGCCATGGGGGGACATGGTCCTGACTAAGGATCTGAGGGCTGTAGCATACACAGGCATAGGTCAACAGGCATGGGTGCAGAGGGAGGTGCCTGACTGCACTGTACCTGCCCTGGCAGCAGGAGGACATCTTCAGACACTGTCACTTTGGAAACAAGAGGGTTTCAAGCCTTGCCTACCCAGCCACTGCCTGCAAGGACTATGCCTGTAAACCAACATAGGGTAGGGGTAAAGGGTGGAAGGCTCCTGCCGTCCAATGGCCAAAATTTTTCTAACCAGCAGTGGAGTGAGACACCTGAGTAGCCAGGCATGGGACTAGGAAAGGGCAGTGTAGCCCCTTCTCAAAGGCATCCCTTTGAATGTGGGCAGAGAAGCCCCCCAGAAGGTCAGGACTCCTGGGATCCCAGGTCTAAGGAAAGACTGGCTCAGGGAGCTGGGGATGGTGGGCAGCAAGTGGGTGCTTCCCTGATCTGAAAAGAGGACCACCTTTTCCAGAAAGCCTTCTTCAAGCCTGGGCCAGGCTCTACCACGGCTTTCCCCACCCTGAGCCTAAGGTCTAGCCTAAGGATGGGGTGTGCCTCTCCCACCAGACGCCATAATAGGAAGACCTGAGGTCTGACTCATTGCAGTGTGTCCCACACTGGCAGGGTTTGGCCCACAGACAAACCTCTTGGCTACTTTCTTTTTTTTTTTTTTTTTTGAGACAGAGTTTCTCTCTTGTTGCCCAGGCTGGAGTACAATGGCGCGATCTTGGCTCACTGCAACCTCCGCCTCCCAGGTTCAAGCGATTCGCCTGTCTCAGCCTTCCCGAGTAGCTGGGATTACAGGCATGCACCACCGTGCCTGGCTAATCTTGTATTTTTAGTAGAGACAGGGTTTCTCTATGTTGGTCAGGCTGGTCTCAAACTCCCGACCTCAGGTGATCCACCCGTCTCGGCCTCCCAAAGTGCTGGGATTACAGGTGTAAGCCACAGCGCCCGGCCCCCTTGGCTACTTTCTAAGTGCTGGGCAAGCTCTCTGTGGCACCACCCTCTGTGTCTCACACCCCCAGGTCTCCCCCACACCCCAATGCCATCAGCCAGGCCCAATGGAGCAGAGGGCTCCAGATCACTCACACTCATTTTCCACATAAGTTCCTCAGTACTGGGTTCCAAAAAGCATCTCACCCTTCCAGGCCCCCAACCCCAACAACAATGTTCACCCACCTGAGGGTGGCAAGTCCAAAGCAGGCAGAACTTGGCCAGCAGGTCCAACCCTCCCTGTTCCAAGCCTCTTCTGCACCAAACAAATGATTGCCTGTGGGTGATGGGGCCCAGCTCCAGCAGGAGAGGGTGTGTATTCACTAGCTCTCACCAGCCCTGTGCCAGGCACTATTGGAGACCACTAGGGTACTTGTGGCAAGCTGAGCCTGCAAGGTTGGGACAGGTACAGAGTGAGCAGTATAGGGCTGTGGCTGAGAGCCTGTGGTCTCAGTGGTGAGGCCACACGCTGAGAGGTTGGCAGGGTGACCAGGACTTGTCAGATGTGTAAGCCTCTCTTGGTTTCCTGGCCATAGACAGACCTACCCTGGCTGGAGAATGACCCCTCAGCCAGCCACACTGGCCAGCCACCTCACAGAAATACTCAAAGACCTCAAAGACACACATCATGTATGTGGATGGCCACCTTGGGGAGGGTGAGAAGCTGAGAGACTAAGCCCCTGCCACCGCTAGTGGCCTCTTGCTTGTCATAACACTCCAGAGCACAGGAAACTCATCTTGGTTGTAGAGCCACCTGGGGCAGGGGTAGACAACAGCCCGAGGAGTCCAGAAACTTTCTCTTCTCCGCCTAGTGAAGAGACTCCCTCAGCCTAACGCTGGTGGCTCTTTTGGGGAGACTAAAAGCCATGCTGGTCACAGGCTCAGGGCACCCCCTCCAGGTGAATATGGGAAGAATCCAAGAACAGGGTGGGGTGCAGATGCATGCGAGAAGGAGGTGAGGGGCAGGCAGTTGTTGGCTCTGCCTAGAACTGCTGCCCCAACATGGACTCCATACCCCATCAAGAGGTTGGCCCAAGGCCTGGGCAGAACCTGAGTGCCCACGAGTACCCTCTATTAGGATGGCATCCGTGGTGGGGCAGACCCAGGGAGGTGGCATTGCCTCCTTCAAGCCAATCACAGACAAAACACTGAGCCTCCCACAACCTGTACAGCCTCACAGCAGGCTGGGTGAGAATGGCTCACACCCCCAGCCCTGAGTTTCCTACTGTATTCACTGCCAGGCCAGGGGCTGAACCACCTTCTCACCCTTAGGGAAAATCCAACTCACTGGGTCACATGCCTCCTGCAAGTTTGCACTTCAGACTCCCCCTTCATCAGAAACCATCCCCTGCACCCATTCTCACTACTCCCTGCCACAGGCCACGTCCTCTTGAGTTCTTGGTAAGGCATCCCCCAATGTGGCTTTACATTGGGGCGAACCTGATGAGTTCTCAGAAATGTCTGCACAGCAAGGTGAGCACCTGGCCTCCCAATCGCAGCATCTCCCCTCACCCCACCCCTTGCAATAGAGCTGCTCTCTTGGCCCAGACCCATCCAAGAATCAGGGGGCCACATGGGAGCCAAAGTCCACACTTGATACTCAGAACCCTGGCACATATGGCTGGTGCCAGGTCAGCTCTGAAGGAACTCAAAGGTCACCATGCCCTGACCCTGGGCAGCCGGCGACAGCAAATGATCTCTTCGCCAGCGATCACGTGTTTTCAGGAGCCACCGGTAAGCCTCCCAAAGCCTGCAGGTGGCAGGCCACACCTTGCTCTGGGTCTCCATGCTGTGTCCTAGGTCATGCCAATCCCAGATGGGGCAGCCCCATGTGAGGGATGGGGCTCTGACCTGGGAGTCAGGAAGTCCAAGTGCTGCCCCCATGCTCCCTTCCTTGACAGCCTTGACTTCAGCAAGGCCTCAGATTCCCTACTGTCCCTGCCCTGACACTGGGTAGTGAAGCAAGGACCTGGCCTCCCAACCACATGATATGGAGGGGAGAGGGGTCAGAGAGTTTCTTGGCTAGGGGACAGAAGCTGGGAAAGTGAAGGAAGGGTTTGGGGCCCCCTGGCCACAGCAGGGGAATGGAAACTAACCTTTCCCAGAAATGTTTGTGTGCCTGGGTCTTTCTAGAAACACTCCTTCTCAGAACCTGGCGCCCTCTGGCTTGCCCACCAGCTCTCACCCAGCTCCACTCCCTGGTCTGCGCCCTCTGTCTCCCAGCTCTGTCATCTACAAGGTCAGAGGGGAGTCCAAGAAGGGCCATAGAAAGCGTCTCTTCCAGGACCAGGGTGCCTTACCAAGGGATAACACACTTACGCCGCACATCCCTAGTCCTAGTAATTTGAGGGACAACACAGGTGATTACCAGACCAATCAGTAGACCTAAGAGGGCCACCAGATTCTCTGGTCTGGAGGCCCAACCCTCTCATCATCTGGGCCCAGAGATGGCAGAAGGGCAGTGACCTGCCCAAGGTTGCACAGCTGATACCAGGTCTCCAGGTGTCCAGCTGTAGCCCTCTCCACTTCCTCCATGCCTCCTGAGAAGCTGCTGGAGGACATTTGTTCCCTGTGGGTTGGGTGAGCCGTGGGACAGCTCCCAGAGAAATGGCAGAACAGGCTAAGTACTTGGGCAGCACTATTTGAGGCACTCTGGGCCACTGCCAGACCTAGAGGCTGGGGTGATAGCTTGGAACATAACAGTCAAGGGGACCAACAGGAATCCTCTGTCCTCTGGGCTCTGCCAACACAGAGAGGAGATACATGTCTAGAAAGGCACTGTCCCTGAAGTCATGGGGCCCCAGTGCCCCCTGGAGGAAGCCTGGGGTAAGACTGGTGCCCTGAACTCCACCATCATCCTGATCCTGCCTTGCCCTGGTGGCACACCTACCTCTGTTTCTGGCCGAGGAATAAACACTGGGGGCACCATCCTCAGGCTGAGCCCATGAAAGTCCCACTCTCCAAGGATGTACTGCACCGGCATCCTGCAGAGGGGGCAGCTGGGTGGTCATCAGTGACAGAGCTAGGACCAACAGGACCATGCCTGGGTTGAGATACCACTTGTGGCCAAAGGTATCAGGCAAGACCATGTCTCCAGGGCCTTGGGACTCCTGAGGCAAAACCTCCCCTCCCTCCCTTCTTCCTATTCACTGCCCCAGCCCCACTCTTGCCACTCCTGCACCCCAACACCTCCCTAGTCCTTGGACATTCTCCTCCTCCCTGAACTTGGTGGGGATGGGGAAGGCTGGACTGCTGCTCCCCAGACACATCCTTCAGGTCTGATCCATGGGTGCTCACCTCTGCAATCGACGGCTACTCAGCTCCTGGATACACTGTAGTTGCTGAGAGGTCAAGGGCTGGGTCCAAAGTGCCGGCCTCAGGCTCTGAAACTGTCCCCACAGAGAATGTAAGTGGCTGGCTCACTGGGCCCAAGGGCCCCAACCCAGGTGTCTTATGTGGATAATGCCTGCCTAGCACTGGTGTGGAGGCCCAACCCTCTCATCATCTGGGCCCAGAGGGGGCAGCGTTCTGCCTAAGGTTACACAGCTACCACCAGGCTTCCAGGTGTCTATCCCAGAACACTTAGGCAGAGATATATTCATTCATTCAACAAGCTGTTACAGTGTGTGCCAGGCGCTAAGACGTTCCTTCAGAAAAATCCCATCAGTCTCAGCTAAGCACTCTTAGTGAACAGAAAACCTGGATATCCCTTCCCCAAGTCCTCCCTCCTCCCTCTTCCTGTCCTCTTGACAACACTAAACTTAACTGTTTTGGCTCCAAGGACATGAGCCACGATGTACTCACTGGATTCCCGGGCCTCAGGGATACCCCTCTTCTCAAAGACCCGAGTCCAGTGGCTGACCAGTTCTGTGGCACTGGATAACCCAGCCAGAGGTGGTTGGGGTTGCCATGAGCTGAAGGCCCAGCCCCGGGTACTTCCCCGCCTCCCTGGGCCAGACAGGAGGGCCCACAGCATTCGGCCCCAAAGCTCCATGTCTCAGGAAAAGGTTCTCCAAAGTGCTTCCAGGTTCCCAAGTCAGCTTTATGATGTCAGCTGCTGAGGTGGGTGCTGAGAGTGGCCCCTGGACCCAGCTGGGTGGAGATGGAGAGGTCACAAGCTCTGGTACCCCAAAATGGCTCTGGTCCTCAGATATAGTTGGTTGCCACCCTGGGAGTGAGAGGAACCAGGAAAGCAGGTGAGCCTTGTATGACATCCCCCCTTCTACCAATACATTGCCTGAGAATAGTTGTGCTCTTGCTCTGACACCCCCTTGACTCCATTTAGAGCCTTATCCACCTATTTGATCATTCTTGTCTTGGCCACTTACGTTTTCTTCACATTTTTAGCTGGAATGGGCTGAGCCCATAGCTCAGTCTCTGCTAATAAATGGGTTGGTGGTAGGTTAGGGCACATATGTGGGGATAGGACAGATCTGTGTCTAACTTAGCATATGTGATCTTGAGCAAGTCATTATTTATGAATTTCACTTTCTTAATCTGTAAGATGGGGGAAAATCACACCAAACCCATGGCAAGCAATGCATTAGTCTATGAATATCCAAGGCCTGGGAGGCAGCTCAACACACAGCAGGAACCAGATGTTACATGATCTTAACTGATGTTACAAGGGGCAGATGATTGCTTTTGATTGGGAGCTTTGAATTTGACATTGTGTGTGTAATGTCATGGATTTATATGCTGAAAATTTCCTCCGAATTTAACCCATAATCCAGGACATCAGCGTAAACCACCAACTAAAAAATTTACAATTTTATATTTAAAGATGTCACAAGCAAGTTTAACTGAAGGTTTAAAATCAGCAGTCCCCTTTGCTTCCAGATAAAAGCCCAAACTAGCGTTTATTGAGCACCTGCTAAGTGCCACATCTTCAGATACAAGTAGGGTCAGAGAAGGGAAGCGACTTGCCCAACGTCACTCAGGTAGAAACTGTCCCAGGCAAGCTGGGCACGGTGGCTCACGCCTGTAATCTCAGCACTTTGGGAGGCCGAGGTGGGCGGATCACGAGGTCGGGAGTTCGAGACCAGCCTGGCCAACATAGTAAAACCCTGTCTCTACTAAAAATACAAAAAATTAGCCGGGCATAGTGATGCGCACCTGTAGTTCCAGCTACTCGGGAGGCTGAGGCAGGAGAACTGCTTGAACCTAGCAGGCGGAGGTTGCAGCGAGCCGAGGTCACGCCACTGCACTCCAGCCTGGGTGTCATAGAGACTCCGTCTCAAAAGAAAAAAAGAAAAAAAAAAACTGTCCCAGGCAAGACACGAACCCGAGTCCACCAGACTCCAGAAGCGGCTCTGTGCACCAGTGCGCCGTCCCAGGAGCCAAGGCCCGAAGTCAGAGGTGTAAACTCCCTCACAGCTACGCACCGCATTGTTAACGACCCAGACGAAGTCCCCTCTCTCCAACCCTGTTTCCTCATCTGCACTATGGAGAATGGTACCGGCCAGGTCTCCAGGCGGTTGCAGTCGAAACACCCCGTTCCGATCCCCACCTCCCATGCATACCTGCCTGAAAGGCTTGCCCCACCCGCCCACCAGCCGGAGAAGCTGCCCCGAACTGGACGCCCGGACGTGCGTGGCCCGTCGCGCGCTCCCTCGGATGCCCCGCTTCCGGGGTCGGCGCATTTAAGAAAAGGCTCGGGCGGACGCCGTAGCCCAGCTTCAGGGTTCCCATCGCTGGTGGGTTCCTCCCAGGAGACCCCTGCGGATGGGTGGGGAAGCTGTGAATTCCACTCCCTCTACGCCCGCAGGCCTACAGGAAAGTGCGGGGATGTGTGTGGGGTTGACCCCTGGGGGCCCGGACCTGCCAGTCTTCCTTAAAATCACAGCATGTATTTGGCTCCAGCCCAAGAGAATTGCTCCGAGCTGGCGTTTAGGAACCAGGCCGGGGAGGTGTGTGGGCGGAGCCCAGTAGCCTGCCGGAACGGGGGCGTGTCAACAGAGGGCCAGGGTGTTCGGGCGGGGACCAGATGTCCGGGGGCGTGGTCTATCTTAGCCTGGGGGCCGGGTGGAGCTGTGCGTGGGCGGGTTCCAGTGTTGAAGGCTGGTCCAACTTTGGGGTCCAGTCCCAGTGTCGTGACCCTACCGAGGTCAGTGGCCAGAGCCCACCAGGGGGCCGGCCGGCTGGCGGCCAGACTCCAGGGGCCGCTCTTTGACTGATTCGAATCCCGACTCTATTGGCAACTCCTCCAGGTGTTGGGACCCCTCTGGACCTCAGTTGCGCCTTCTATAAAATACACGGCAGCATCTCGCAAAGTGTGTCTTGTCAACATCCCCCCACCGGAGAGTACTGTTAACTAGAACACTGTTAACTACTTTTTTTTTGAGACGGAGTTTTGCTCTTGTTGCCCAGGCTGAAGTACAATGGCGCGATCTCTGCTCACTGCAACCTCGGCTTCTGGGTTCAAGCCATTCTCCTGCCTCAGCCTCCCAAGTGGCTGGGATTACAGGTGTTGAGCCAACACGACCGGCTAATTCTGTATTTTTAATAGAGACGGGGTTTCACCATGTTGATCAGGCTGGTCTCAAACTCCTGACTTCAGGTGATAGATCCATCGCCTCGGCCTCTCAAAGTGCTGGGATTACAGGAGTGAGCCACCACGCCCGGCCTTAAACTACTATTAAACATGCTGTTTCCCTGCCTCCTTCCCAGACCGGGAGACACGGGGGCGTTTGCATTTGTACCAGGCTATCCTGTGACTCCCATAAACTCCTTTGAAAACCGGCGGATTAGGAGTATCTGAGGGCTCCTTCCCTGAGCTGATCATGCAGTGGATGGAAGCTATTGTGAGGGTATATGTAGACTTGCCTGGGTCGGGGTGCCCAATAATAAATCCACTCCACTCTCAACTTCTCTAGACGAAGATTCCCCATTTCTAGCCCGGGGTTGGAGTCATTTGCCAAGAACCCTTACACCAGAGGACCCTTCTGAGTAGAAAGCCAAGGTTCAGGAAGGGAAAAGCAGTTTCTTCAAGGTCACAAAGTCAGCCAGAGTTCAGTGCAGGCCCAAGGACTCCCAGTCCAGTGCTCTCCCCAAGTCTCCTCTGTACATCTGCGTTTTGGGGGCGTGAGTCTGTCCTGGCACGGGTAGCTGGCAGGGGTCCCAAGTTCTGGCCCGGAAGGGCCTGGCCACCCACAGTCCCCCGTCCAACTTCAGCACAGGCCACGAGGTGAGGGGTAGTCCCTAAAAACTGCGACCAGGCTCTAGGCTCCCTCTAGGGGTGGAGCCGGACCCGAGCGACAAGCGAACAGTCCAATTCTGGGCGGGCTCTAGGCCCGACAGCCAATCGGGGGCCGGGGGCGCGGAGCGTGCAGGGAGGCAAGGCGCTGTAGCTTCGGGGATCCCCCGAGGCTGCTCGGCCCGGCCCCACCTCCGCCGTGGGTCCCTGCCCTACCTACCCTAGCTCAGGCCGGCAGAGCCAGCGCTCGCGGATGCGGCTGGTGCGCAGTAGCGGGCCTGGCCAGCGGCTGGGAGCTTGCAGAGAGGGCGGATCTCGGGTCGGACCCGCAGCCCCCGACGCCGGGCCTGGGGGTTCCCCCCGCCCCGGCCTCCTGCCAGTCACTACCACCCCTAGCCTCTCCAACTGAGCTCGGCGCCGGGAGAGGATTAAGTAAGTGCTGAGGTCGCTGCTCCTGTGCAAGAAGGGAGGCATCACAGGGTCGCGGAGGCGGGCATGGGGGATTAGGGCAGGGAGGACTGCGAGACCTGGTGGAGAATGGCATGCGGGTTCTCAAAGGTCGCGGTGCCGACCCCTTTCACCCCGGTTTCCCTCCCTTCCCCTTTGGACCCTGAGGCAGGCCTGGAAAGTGGTCAGTAGGGACCCTTCTCTCCTTTGGGAGGCGATGTAAACAGAGCCCCAGGGCACGAGTTAAGGGTTTGGCCCAAGGTCACGCCCGGTATCAGTTGCAAAGCCAAGAAAAGAACCCGGGACTTCCTATGTGCCCAGCCTAGTTGGAGGGAGAAGGCAAAGAGGGATGAGCCTTTCTACCTCATAACTCTCTGCCAGCCTTGCCCTTTCCTCAGGGACCATCAGAGGTGTGTACACACCTCACACACGCCCATGCATCTGCACAGGGAGGCAACCCCACTAATGCCCATGAACCAGCACAGGGGGATGCGTGCACCCATGAGCTAGGTATCCCTCCTCTCCCTAGGTCGCCCTATCTGCAGCTTGGCTGGGACCTCTTCCCACCCCACCTTAACCAGGGCCCTCTGCACTGGGCAAATCTCTCACCCTCTGCTTCCAGGGGAGGAGGGTAAAGGAAGAGAAGGCACCCAAACTGGGAGCTCCATTCCTGCCTCGCCTTTCTCTTTGACCCTAGCAGCCCCTCTATTGTTGGTAGGTGGGGAGGGAAGTCCAGTGTCCCCTAGAGCCTGCAGAGAAGCCCGCCAGAGAACCAGAGCCTCTCTCTCCTTCTTGTCTTCTGGTCTTTCCACATCAGCCTCCACCCACACTCCAAGCATAGTCTGGACCACACAGTGGACTGGATCCAGGGGCTCCCATGGCTCCCCTTTGTGACTGGGTTGGCCATGGGGAGAAAATCTAACATGTAGTGGATGCTTACTGTGGATGGGGGTTGTGCTGAGCTAAGTCTTTCTTCGAGACCTGTTTGTTCTGCCATTCTGTAACCCCATGACCCTGTGGGGATGTTCTCAATATCCCCACCTTAGACTCAGGAAAACGGAGACACAGAGAGGTGGAGTGACTTTCTAGGGATCACTAGTGAAGCGGCTGAGCTAGGTTTCAAAGACAGGCCTGTCTGACTCTTGGGCAAGTGTTTCCGTCCAGGAAAGGAAAAAGCTGTGGTATTTTTTCCCAAGCAAGATGAGGGATGTGGGAGGCAGCGAATGAGGAGGTGGATATGGGGAGGTGGGGGATATGGGGACGCAGGTTGGGGGGAGTTTTTTATCAAGGGAGGGAGACTTTTTCTTTCAAACATCCCCACTGCCTTTCCTATCTTCCAGGTTTGATCACTATGATCATCTTACCCACAGACAGAGGATGCAGGGCTTCATTTTTGTTCCTAAAAACGGGCACCGTAGATATGTAAAGTATGTGTCCTAATGTCTCCTGAATTTGCCCTCATCCTTGCCCTCAAACCTTTACCTCCCCAGTGCTTTCAGAACCTAGAGAGACTTCATCTCACTGCTGAGCCCCTGTCCTTAGCCTCATGTTTCTTATTCTTTCCTTTCTAGCACCCAGGAAGGCAGGGGGCTCCCTTTATCCAAGGAGGTGGCTGTGCAGGTGGCCACCACAGGTGGCAGGAACCACAGGCTGGGGCACTCCGGAGTCAGGAGTGAGTGGGCAGGTTGACTGGCCTCAGGCAGCCTCTCAGCCAGGGCCCTCTCCGCGTCAGCATGAACTCCAGGACCTCATCTGCTAGGGGCTGGTTCAGCAGCCGCCCACCCACCTCTGAGTCTGACCTGGAACCTGCCACAGATGGGCCAGCCTCCGAGACCACTACCCTCAGCCCAGAGGCCACCACCTTTAATGACACCAGAATACCTGATGCACCTGGTGGCACGGCCGGCGTGGGTACCATGCTTCTGTCCTTTGGGATCATCACGGTGATAGGCCTGGCTGTGGCCATGGTGAGAGCTGGGGTGGGCTGGGGGAGGATAATCAGTGTTTAGATTTATAGAGAATCGAATCAATCAGAAGACAATCTGGTTGTTGTTGTTGTTGTTTTTGAGACAGAGTCTTGCTCCGTCATGCAGGCTGGAGTGCAATGGCTCGATCTCAGCTCACTGCAACCTCCACCTCCAGGGCTTAAGCGAGTCTCCTGCCTCAGCCTCCCAAGTAGCTGGGATTACAGGCGTGAGCTGCCACGCCTGGCTAATTTTTGTATTTTTAGTAGAGATGGGGTTTCACTATGTTGGCCAGGCTGGTCTTGAACTCCTGGCCTCAAGTGATCTGCCCCTGCTGGCCTCCCAAAGTGCTGGGATTACAGGCATGAGCCTCTGTGCCCGGCCAACAATCTATTAATGAGAGTGCGGTCCTCCTCTCCCGCAGAGATTTGTCCATTGGGGCCCAGAGACCAGAGAGGCTATGCTTCCAGGTGGAAACAGCAGAAAAGGTTCTCGGGAATACATGGTGTCTTGAGCTGGGTCGTGAAGGCCACATAGTAGTCAGGGAGTTCCAAGTAGAGGGTCCTGATGGGCAAAAGTTTGGAGGCAGACAGAAGGTTCTGTGAGCAGCCAGCAGGACAGTTAGGGCATTGGATGTGGGGTTGCAATAGAAGAAAAGGCTTAAACGTGGTTGACGTGGACCATGGGCTGCAGAGTCTGGGTAAGATGATCTGTGCATGGGAGGCTGTTGGCAGTGAACATTCATTTATTCACTTGGCAATTATTTACTGAGTACCTGCCCTGGACCAGGCCTTTGGGACCCAATAGAGGCTGGGAAGACAAGGTCCTGCCCTGTGGTTCTTACAGGGAGTGGGAAACAGATAAAAACCAAGGGTTCCAAGGGAAGCCTGCAGGGACTGACTTGGGGACTCAGGAAAGCAGGAGCGCTTTCCAGGCTAGGTGGTTAGGGACAGCTGAGAAGCAAAATTAGAGCTGAGACCTCAAAGTGGAAGCCTGGCTTCCGTGTCATGAGAAGGGGTAGAGGTGGCAGCCATCAGGAAGGAAGGGGGCTGGGGAGAGGGCTGCAGGTATCCTTCAGTAGTGAGTGTGACGCCTCTTGATCTGGTGTCAGTCCCTAAGGATATGGGCTGTCCCCCTAAGATGATACACGGACACTCAGAATGTCACTGAGGAACCACTGGAGATCGTGCAGGCTGAGACTAGGGAAGATGGGGTGCCCCTGAGGTTCCCCAGTGTGCCTGGCAATGGTAGGATTCTGCCCACTTCTCCTCGCAGGCTCTGATGGCTGGCCTTGGGCTCAGGAGCATGTTGCTCTGACAAGTAGGGCTGTGGATGGCTCATCATGGCCTGGTTGGAGCTGCTGTTAAACCAGGGTTGCCATATGGGCCCCGCAGGCTCCAGATTGCTGCCAGGGAGCAACTGCCAGCCAGCAAGCAGGCCCAGGGTGCAGCACAGGCAGAATGAGGCCAGGGCCTGAGAGGTCTCCTGGGTGGGGGTAAGGCAGGATGCCAGTGTTTTCCCTTGGCACCCATGCAGTGGGTAAGCAGATGGAGGCACACTTAAGGGCAGAATGGGGCCTAGAAACTGCCTTCGTTACTTTCAGTGAAAGGTTTTGTCCTTGGAACTTGAAAACGCTCTCTTACTCTTTGTTCTAGAGGAACATTCAGAAGGCCTGGGTGGATGGCCCTCTTGCCAAAATCAGAGGTAGGAAGCTCATAGGACAAAGGCAGCGGAGGGCAGAAGATAGCTCCTGGGGACCGGAGACAGGCCCAGAGGTGCTCACTGAGTGCTGCTTCCTCTCCCCGATGCCAGCCTCAAGCAGGACCGTGGGTACAAGGAGGAGCAAATCTGCACCAGGCTTTCTGCCTTACCCAGGAAGGAAAAGTGCTTGGTATGGGCAGACCAGGATCAGTGGTGGGGGAGGTTACTGGAGGAGGTGGGGCTGCACCTGCTGGACAGTGAGGGGTAGGGAAGATTTGGAAAGGAAGGTGTAGGGATGGCTGTTAGCTGAGGAAGAGGGGAAAAGGCATGGAAATTGGGTAAAGGTTCTGGCCTTTTCTGTAGATCCTTCTGAATCCCAGGGTCTCAGGGAAGGGAGGAGGGCTTGGGGCAAGGGCTGAGAGGTGGGGATCATAGGGGCTGGGGCTGGGGCTGGATCCACTTGCTCAGGGTGGCAGGGGCTGGGCCAGAAGACCCCAGAGTTCTTGTCACAGCCTACCCAAAGGAGAGCAAGGGAGCACCCCTACATGCGACCCTGGACAGGAGGGGAGAATAAGGATCAATACCCTAGTTTCTTTTCAGGTTTTGAGGGTCCTGCAGGAGGAGCTCTGGGCCAGGCTGGAAATCAAACCAGATTCAAGCTGTGAATGGGGTACAAAGAATGTGGGAGGATTTGGGGTAAACCACAGGGCTGTGCTTTCCCCCAGGCAGAGGTAGTCATGCTCCTGGTAGTCAGAAACTGCCAGTTTAGGGAAGAGCAGGTTGATGGCAGAAGTCCCTGGATTCCCCACCCAAGGTGGTCCCCCAAGTCTTACCCACTTCCTCCCTCTCCTCAGCGCATTGTACAGGGTTTCTTACTCTGGCCTAGAGGTCCTAGATGTTTTCTCAGGCTGCCTAGGCCCTCATCTTCAAGGCTGTACAATGGGGGACCAGACCTAGGGGCCTTCTTAGGTTCCTCTTGCATCAGAGTTTTTGGGGGTTTACCTGGGCTGATGCTTAGGGGCTCCAGTCCCCCACCCCTACCTTAGTCCACTGGGGGCTGTCAGCCTCCCATAGGAACTCCGGAGACCACCAGCGCAGGGCCTTGCCTAGAGCCACTGCTCTCTACACGCTACAGAGTCTGGCCACTGCCTGTCCCTGGTTCTTTTTACAAGTTATAGAGACGGGGTGTCAGTATGTTGCCCAGGCTGGACTCGAACTCCTGGGCTCAAGAGATCCCCCTGCCTCAGCCTGTTGAGTAACTGGGACTACAGGCATGTGCTACCTTACCTGGTCCCTTTACTTTTTGCCTGCATGTGGCTTTGGGCCTGGGAAGAGTTGAGGGGAGGGGACGTGCTGAAGTTTTCCCTTTCTTCAGCCCTGGGGAGCCACAGGCAGGTGCTGAGTGGCTGGAGCTACAGTTAGTATTGGCACTGTCTGCAGCTAACAATGTCAAAAGGGGGCATGGGGCCGGCGTGGTGGCTCATGCCTGTAATCCCAGCACTTTGGGAGGCCGAGGCGGGTGGATCACAAGGTCAGGAGTTCAAGACCTGACCAACAGGTCTGGCCAACATGGTAAAACCCCATCTCTACTAAAAATACAAAAATTAGCTGGGTGTGGTGGTGCACACCTGTAATCCGAGCTACTCGGGAGGCTTAGGCAGGAGAATCACTTGAACCTTGGAGGTGGAGGTTGCAGTGAGCCGAGATTGTGCCACTGCACTCCAGCCTGGGTGACAGAGCAAGACTCTGTCTCAAAAAAAAAAAAAAAAGGAGGCATGAAGGTGAAGGGGGGGTGGTGTATGTGTCATTAAGATGGGGACCCACGGGTCTCTTGTTCGTCAGCCTCAGCGTGTCCCCATCCAGAAGGGCTGCTGGGTTCCTCAGGGCCTTCTCTCCTTGCCATTTGATGCTGCTCCTTCTCTTGCAGGTTTTGTACATCAGGAAGAAGAAGAGGTAATTCCCCACCCCAACCCAAATCCCACCCAAAACTCGAGCCCAAGGGCAGTGCTGGACTGGGCTCCGAGGGAAGTGGGTGAAAAGCTGATCAGGGAGTCAAGGCCTCTCCTGCCCATTCACGGTTGGGGGTGACCACTTTCCTTTGGGGAGGGTTGAGGGCCCCCCTTGCACAAGGATCTCACACACAGGGCAGGCAGGTGTGAGGATTCTAGATAACTGGGTATAACCCTGGGACTGGGGATGGGCAGGGAGGGGGAAGGCTGGGATTACTCCCACCCAACTGCCCAGCCGCCCTTGCCCTGCTGCTCTGAGCTAACTGCTACTGGCTCCCCAGTCCCACCTGAGACTCAGACACTGTGGATTACAGCAAGGCCCTAGCCTAGGTGATCCCTGTGGGGCCCATGGGTGACAGCTACTTGGCGTATGGCCTTAACCTGGAGTGGGTAACTGCTGCCTCCCTGGCTACCCATTTAAGGGGTTGAGCTGGTACTATAGGTGCAAATATGTCTGTCATTTGTTCCCATTTCAAGGGAAATCTTAAGGCCCTAAGCATGGTCGTGTGCTGTGGCTCAGCTAGTCAGGAGGCAGGGCCTGGAGGGCTGCTGGGAGGGAAAGGGCCTGCCCTGTCCCCAGCAGCCTTTGCCCCCATCCCCAGGCTGGAGAAGCTACGCCACCAGCTCATGCCCATGTACAACTTCGACCCCACGGAGGAACAAGATGAGTTGGAGCAGGAGCTGCTGGAGCATGGGCGGGACGCCGCCTCCGTGCAGGCTGCTACTTCTGTGCAGGCCATGCAGGGCAAGGTGGGCACTGACCAGGTTCCCCACCCCGCCTGCAGCATCCTCTGTCCTCCACCCTCACCCTCCCTCCTTTCTCATGCAGCTTTCTAGCACCTGCCTTGTGGTCAGATGGCAGGTATTGGGTACATGGCTTTTTCCAGATTTGTTCAGAAAGTGGTCAGATTGCTCTGGGGCCACCCACAAACTCACAGCGCAAGGCCAGGCCGAGGCAGTCCTGGGATCCAGCCTGGCTCTGCCCCATAGCCTGCTGATCCTGGGAGCCCCACTGGCATCTCTGAGCCTCAGTGTTCTCATCCACAATTGAAAATCCTAATTCTTGCCCCATGTGCCCCCACGTACTGGTTAGGAAAGTAGGAAAGGACTAATGGGGGAGATTGTTGGCGGCTAGGACCCCAGGTTCCTCTGCTTCCTGAGGGTCCGTGGTCCTGAGTGGGTTGTGGATGGGGCCAGACTCTTGGGCAGCGGTACCTCTGAGTAGGCTGGTGGATTCCCAGTGGCTGACAGACCCAGGCATGTGAAGATCCCAGCCAAACTTGCCTCCTGTGTCCAGAGGGATGGGTACCTGTGTGGCCATCCTGCTGTAGCCACTGGGCTGCCTGACCACTTGCCACCATTTCCCCAAATCCGCAAGGGCCAGAGCACCATGAGCAGGCCTGGCCTGCCCCTGACTCATCCAGCCTCTTTGCGTCTTCTTGGGCTCAGAAAGAATCCAGGCTGGGAGTCTGAAGACCCTTTGGTTTTGCCACCAGTTCTGCATCACCTGGGTCAGGATATATTGCCCCCTTGGGATATTCAGGAACTCACACTGAGAACCTTGGTCCACCCAGCCGCTGGGACTGCTGGCCACTTGACACTTGTTTCCCGTGTTCCTCCTTGTACCAGCCCCTGTGCTAGGGCCTGGGGGTACAGATCCCCCGCTGGGAAAAGGTGATGCATGCATAATGAAATCAACACAGTTGCCTCCAAGGTGACAGGGCAAGCTGGGGAGGAGTCATCTGAGCCAAGTCGTATTTATAGGCTGAGCTTGCAGGGAGGGCATTCCAGGCAGAAGCCATTGCTAGTGCCAAGTATAAGCAGGCACCAGGAAGTGAGGGTGAGGTGACCGGGCCAGTGAGTGCATGGCCTTGCCCATGGTCTCTGATGCCCTTGCCTGTCTTCCTGCAGACTACTCCGCCCTCCCAGGGCCCACTGCAGAGGCCCAGCCGGCTGGTGTTTACCGATGTGGCCAATGCCATCCATGCGTGAGTGGCCTGGGACAAGCCTGGACTTCTGATAGAGACCCGCCACGGTGCCCACAGAGCTCCCCACTCCCTGATTGTCAAGACCTACTCTGAAGATCTGCCCTGCCAAGACATGAGAGGGCTGAGCCAGGCCCCAGCTATTCTCCAGACCCACCTGCTGACTCTAGACTCTAAGAGAGGGCCCTAGCCAGGTTGGACTTCTGACCACTGACTTCTCCTGACCTGAGGGCCCTGGCACAGAGGGCATCCCTCAGGCTGAGAAGGTCAAGAGCCTCTGCTGGCTTCCTCATCCCCTGTCCAGATCCCTCACAGCAGGGTCTGCCCCATTAATGTGGAGGAAATGGGGGAGATACAGAGTGGGAGGGATTGGGGGAGGAAAGGGGAGGTTTCCCTCTGTTAGGGAGAGACCTGTTTTTTGGAATCTGGAGCCTCCTCTGGGGTGGGGAGAGGAAACCACCCAAGCTATAGGGACAGGGTAGGGCAGCACCTGTTATGGGCCCTGAGAAGCCCAGAGATGGAGCTGAAACTGTCCAGTATGCAAGGATGCCAGGAGAAGGGCAATTCACACCCAGGGTCCATCCATACTACAGGGGGTCCAGGAGGTCTCCCAGCCACCCATCCTTGGCAACCAGATGTTACCGGGGCCAAGCTAGGATGGGAGCTGAGGGGGAAGGAAGTAGGGGAATGGAAGTGGAAGGATACAGCTCCCCGCCAGACCTGCCGAGAGGCCTCATGCATGTGCATGAGTGTGCCCATGGGCGGACATGTGCCTGTCCCAGCACAGCGGGCAGGATGAGATTGTCCACACTGGCCCCACCCTCCAAGTCGACCTCTACCCCATGTTATATAGTGGAGCATCAGGGTAGGCTATCTTTTCTGCCTTCAATCTTCAGGGACTGCAGGGAAGAGGGAAGCACGCACGGCATGTTTCCTCTCTCCACTGCATTGCTTCACTGAGTTCACCTGCTTCTGAAAACGACTCCCTGTCTTGGGCTCTACTGAGGATCTGGGGTTGGGAGAGGCTGTTGGTCTGAGGGCAGTAATCACAGGCTGCAGGCTAGAGGGGGCAGTTATGACTGCCTGAAAGCGAGTGAGGGATTGCACCTCAGAAAAACATCTAAAAAACGTAGTCTATGTTTGAATTCCCCACCTCCATCCCATCTATGGGAAGAGCCGTTCAGTGTTTAGAGAGTGGGGAGATGGGTCCCTGCACTTGGCCTCTCCATAAGCCTTGGAGGGTCAGGGCTGATACCAGGGGTCCTGGCAAGGCATTGGGCAGAGACAGACCCCAAGAGCGGGCATTTTTTTACGCTGGGCATACATATGCACACAAGCATGCACAGAGGCATGTCCTGTGCCCAGCCTGTCCACCGTCACTGTCCGCCACTGCTTGGAGGGGATGCAGGGGTAGTGTATGCAGACCTTCCATTGGGCAAATGCCATGTGTCAGGAGGGAAGGGCCTAGGAAGCCCCCATGGGGAAGGTTCTGGATTTATTCCCTCCTCTAAATGCTGTAAATACGTTAGCACTTGAGTCGACTGGAGGCTGCCAGGGATTCAGGATGCAAACAGCTGTAATTTAACCCAGAGCAGCTCCATGTGAGAGCATTAAAGATGTAATGAAGATGTTTACATGGAGAGAGTGTGAGCCTGTGACACTTGGGGTGTGGAACCCTAGGAGGGGCAGGATGGGTGAGGGGCTTTGGGGGGCCTGGGGATAGTTGCTTGGATCACAGCTATGAGGTGGCAGCCCAGGTTTCTCTTGAGCCATCTGAGGAAATGCCTCTGGCCCTGACTTCGAGGTTGCCCTGGGGCTTCATGTCTCAACTGTGAATTGAGGTCCCAAGGCCTGCCACCCCCTAGGGTGGAAAGGTCAACTGGACAGGACCTTGTGGGAACGGGGGAGGAAGGGGGCTTGAGCCCCAAGGGCCCCGGGGGAGGTATGGCACCTCGGGACCCATAGGAGCTGGGTCTGAAACACGAAAGGAAGCAAAATAGTGTGGCTTTTTTCTGGAGCACAAGGGTGCAGGGGAAGGGTGGGGTGTGGGAAGCCATTAGGGTCATCTGTGTGGAACCCACCTGCAGGGTTCAGAAGGGTTTGGGGGGAGAATGACACTAGGGTGACCAGCCATCCTGGTTTTCCCAGGGCTATTCCAGTTTTAGCCCTGAAAGTCCCACAAACCAGGACTCTAAGTGACATCCAGGCTCTCCCCAGAGAGCTGAGCCTTCAGGCCAGCGTCATGGAAATAAGGGGCGGGCGAGCCCCTGCTCCCCCAGTTCCACGATGGAGGGCTGAGCTAGAGGAAGGGGCTGGGGGACAGGGCCTTAGGTGAGGGGAGGGCCACGTGCCCATGAGCCAACCACACTGGGGTCACAGCTCAGCCTGTCAGTGATGGCCTTGATCTTTGGAAGAGGTCTCCTTCCCTCAGCAGATTGGCAGGATTCTGGAGGGGCATGGAGTGAGAGGAAAGGTGGTGGTGGGCTGTGTCCTCCCACCCTGTTGGGTGGCCCTTCAGCCCAGGGATGTGGGAGCTGCAGAAGACCCAGCATCTGGGGGATCCTGAAGAAAAGGGGCCTGTGGAGTAAGGCTGGCTCCCAGGGACCAGGACCTGGACGGTGGCTCCAGGAGGACCCCAGTGCCCATCCGCTCCTGCTGCCTGCCCCATGCCCGTCTCCTGCAGGGCGGGCTTGGCTATATGATGTGCACAGGGCAGCTGTCTCTGTGGGTGCCAGGGCACATGTTCGCACCTCTTGTGCCCTCACAGGCACCTTCTCCCCCTTCCACCCACCTTCTGCTCTCTAGCTGTTATGCCCAGTCCTGCAGGAAAACCAAGTTCCCAGCAAGTTCCCAGGTCTTCCAGAGTGTGGGGTCAATAAATATTGGGGTGAAAGGTTCTGGTTGGTGTGTCCTCCTTGAGGCCTTGAGGCTGGTGTGCTCACCACCCTCAGCCAGGCAGTGGAATGAGATGGAGTCGCCTGCCTGCCTCACTGCTTCTGAAATTGACTATTAAATGGGGCCCTTTGAGAAATGCCCCCTGCCCGACAACACACACACACACACACACACACACACACACACACACACATACACACACACACACATACACACACTTCCATAAGTAAAACCCTTCCTTGGGAGTAGCAACCAGGGCTTGGGCTCAGAAGCTGGGCAGTTTGCAGTAGGTGGTATCTGGGTGGACGCGGCTCGGCGCCTTCAGAGGCCATCTTCTTGTTTAATAAAGTGAAATGTCACCTTCGAGCCAAAGTGAATGAAATAATCCCATTGCCTGGCTGCAGGCAGACACTGGGGACGCCTACAGAATGTAAAGGAAAGTTCTTGCCGGGGAGGGCCCAGAAACTCCAGTAGAGCAGCTTGACCTTGCTGTGGATTCCTTCCAGAAACATTGCTAAGCATCTATCATGAGCCTGGCACCACGGTCCTGAGGGTGAACCCACCTAGACTCTGCATTTCCATTCTAGATGGAGGAGACAGATGTCAAATAGGAAAAAACGTGTGTGTGTGTGTACACACATAACACACATTCTATAGGTCTATATATCTCTATATCTACAGCTGTAGGAAAAAGAAGGTGGGGTGGGGCACGGTGTGCCTAGGGATTTTATAGGCTGACGGCAGACACCCCCACCCCATCCTGCCCAGCTGCACCCCTCAGCAGGCCTCAGTGTGGAAAGCCGTGGTCAATAATATGTGGGGGAACCCTAGGAGATGCTGTTTTGACATTCCCACACACCTTGTCCTCTGAGGGCTCAGGACAGGGGACCTTAGTCAACCAGGGGACACTCTAAAAGGCCAGAGTTGCTGAGAAAAGAACAAGTGTGTAGACATCAGCTGCAGGGAAAGGAGGAAGGGAGGGGGAGAGCATGGAGACCCCTTAGGTGGGGTGGGACCAGGATGCCATCCCACCCGGGCCTGGGTCTGCCCGTGGCACCTTCTCTCACCTCCCCTCAGCCATCAGAGCTCCTTGGCAGCATTCCCTGCCCCCCTCACCCCAGGCGCTTCGGTCCTGCAAGTGGAAGATCAGGGCAGGTGTCAGTGCTCCCCAGGAACAACTCCCTGCCCCTCTCCCCCAACCCAAGGGAGCTAAGGGAAGGGCAGCAGGTATACAGGGAGGAACAAGAAGTGGGTGTCCCCTCCCCCATCACAGAGAAAACTCTAGGGCTACAGCCTTCAGCCCAGGAGAAGGTCTGTTGGGGAAGCAGAGAGGGAGGCGGAGCTGAGACCTATCTGGGTAGGGGGTTTCCTTTCCCCAGCCCCTGGCTTGGGGAAAGCAGTCTGTGTCAAAGAGACCTTCTGCCGGGCGAAGGAGGAGGACCTGCTTCTCAGGTCTGCCCTCAGCTTTGAAGGATCCCCCTCTCTCAGGGTTCTGCTGGGAAGGTGATCCTCTGGGAGCCTGGGGCCGAGGTTTCTGTCTGGAGATGTTACCCTGAACTCAAATCTGCAGACAGGGGAGGGAGGTCCAGACAGTCTTTACTCTGAGGCCAGGGGGCCCCCTCCCTAGCCTCACCCAGGGGATACCAAGGCCTTCAGTAAGCCAGGTCAGCTCTGATCAGTCGATCATAGCCTGAGCCAGATGTTCACATTTTGAGCAAAATCTCAGGTAGTCCAGCACACCATTTAACTTGAAAGCAAAGTGAAAAATCACACAAGGGCCTCCCTGGCATCTCCCTCATGCCAAGTCCACAGGAGGAATCGAGCACTTTCTGTATGCTCATCCATGTGCTTGGAGGTGAGTGAGGGCTTGCCCGCCTTGACAGCCAAGTCTGCTGGGTCGGAGAAAGTCTGCTGACTGAGTTGCTCCCAATCTCCAAGAGTTGCATTGAGGGAGACCTGCCTGGAGGAGGCAGAGGAGCAGGCACCAGCCACCTTCATTTTCTGCCTGACTCATCAGGACCTGGGTTGCAGGCCAGGACGTGGCAGCCTCTGCTGCCCATTCTGTGGGTGTGGCCGTAGCTGTGACAGATGTGGCACAGGCTGTCTAGCAGTGGAACAGAACAACAGAACCCAGTGAGAAACATTCTCTACCCGTGGCGTTTCCCAAGAAACCTAGTTGAGTGCTGCTCTCTCTCCCAGCAGGCACAGCAGCATCCAGGAGGTGCCACACTCCTGGCTGATCCTCCCGTGCAGTAACACCATCTTCCCTTCTCTGGGTTCAGCTCGTGGCCCAGCAGAGCAGCCCCTCATTCCCAGCCTGGGGAACCCAATAACATAAAAGCCAGTCCCACCAAGGGGGTGTTAAGAGGGCAGGTCGCCATTTAGAAGCCACCAGGCCTGGGCTGCTGGACGGCCCCAGTGGGCTAGACCTGCAAGAGCTGCCCAGCCCCGTTTACCCATGAGGAACTGGGTGGTCGGAGGGGCTGAATGAAGTGTCCATGATTGCCCCACTGTGTGGGGCTTTGGAGCCCCGTGCTATCTGCTCTTCCCACAACACCAAGAGAGAAAGTGAGGTTGGCAGCCACTTGGCCCCTTACCACAGTTCTTGGTACCAACTTCAGGCTTGCCCTGCCTGAGGACTTTGGGGGCTGCAGAAGAAGATGGCCACATGGTTCCAGCCTGGGTGAGCAGGCAGAGCCATGGGGAGGGGAGCTGGGGTGAAAGCTCTAGAAAGAGCAGGTCCTGGGCCATAGAGGGAGCAAGAAATGGGGGTGAGGGGGTTGTTCCTCGGGAGTCTCAAGGTTCAGGCCCCAGTCCTGGATTTGGCATGAACTGACCAAACCAGGAGGGGGGATCTCTTCCCTCCCCTGGCCCTCCGTTGACTCATTTGTAAAGTGGGCAAAGCAATCCTGCCCTTTTTTCTGCCCAGGCACGGGGAGGTGGGAGGCAGGAATTGCTCGGAGAGTTTGAAAAGGGAAGGCCTAGGTGAAGAGGGGAAGGGGTTAGGGGCTGTCATCTGGGCCCACCTTCAGCCTGGCCAAGCTCCAACAAGGCTCAGGGTCACTAGGTGCTTCCCCCTCACTGGGAATCTTGGAGAGACAACCTGGGAAGAAGACAACGATTCACAGCCTCTCCAGCCACACCAAATATAACTGCTTCCCAGGCCCTGAAGTCTCCCAGGTCTAAAGTGGAGGGCAAGGAGTGGTCCTTGGAGGGGGATTTGGATGAAGTCTTCTTGGGGACCTCACATCTTTGATTTTAGAGAGGGCAGGGGGTGGTGGATATGAGAAGGAGGCCTGCCTGATGCTCCTGGGCACCACCTCTGCCCGTCTGTCCTAGTGACAGAAGAAGACACAGTTCAGCCAGTGGCTGGAGCTTGGGTAAAGCCTGCAGTCCAGCTGGAGGGGCTGGCAGGGCAGGGGCCTGGTGTGCCCTCCTGCCGGGGGTACACCCTTGCTGGAGGCCAAGGCACGTGGGGGGCTGTCCCCTGTGCCAGAGCCATTGGCAGCGAAGGCACGGAGAACACACAAAGCCCCTGGCTTCAGGCTACCTTCATGGGGACTTTCCCTGGGACATCCCTCACCTGTGGCTCTCCCTGATCCCTCAGGCTCCTCAGCCTTGGCCCTTACATCTTCACCTTCTCTTTGAATTTTGTCCTGGCCAATGTTCTCTCTTTACTCTAAAAGAAGGCAAGTGCCTGGGCTGGTCTAAGCCCTGTCTGAGTCCCTAGTCCCCACTTGGACTTGAGCCCAGGCCTGTCTTGAGCCTGGTAGGTGCCCTGAGAGGGGCCGTCCACGGGGATCTCTACTCCTACCCCGCCGCACAGTACCTTCTGCCTGTTGTGTACCCCCTCCCATCATCTCATTTAATCCCTGTGACAAACATTAGCCCCCTCTTACAGAGAAAGCACAGCGGGGCTCAGAGAAGTAGTGAGACTGTCTCAGGGCCGTGCAGCCACGAGGCACGAGGCAGGGATGGCAGGTCACAAGGGCAGAGCTCGGGGAGAACCTGAGCACAAGGCCGGCTCCCTGCACATAGCTGATACCCAGGAATGTCGCCAATTTCACAATCCTCCAGGCCATTTTCTAACTAAGTGGTCTTCCTCATGGAGATCCCTGTCAAAGAGATAGGACCCCTAACCTTGGTCCAGGTGGGGAGGGCGAGGCACTTGGCAAATGGGACTCCCCAAACCTGGGCTCCTCAAAAAGCAGCAGAGCCCCTCACCCCAGGAAGCCTCATCCTGACCACCTCTTGGCTGATCCTGGCACCCTAGAGCTCCCTCTTGGTTTACTGCCCACCTTGAGGTTTCTTCCTGGCTATGGTTTCCCATGGCCCCTTTCTGGACGCTAGTGGGATGGGGGCTGGTTTGAGAGTTCAGTCCAATTCTATCTACCTTGCCCAGGACATCTCTTGTATGCTGGACTGAGAGCCCTGTAAGGTGGTTTTGCACACAGGCCCCTGTATCCCCAGCCAGGAGAGGTGCCAGGCATGTATAACAACTCCATACGTGCACTTCCAGGGGCTCCAGCCAGCAACTCCGGAGAGCTGCCAGAAGGGCCTCGGTAGTGGGCCTTGGGCTACCTTGAGGGCCAGAATCTGGTCCTAATAAGTTACCCTTGATTGGAGCCATCTGGCACCATCTCACTTTATTCTCAGTAGCCCCTGGGAGGGTATACGGTCACCCCTATTGCAGGGGAGGAGACCCAGCACCCAGAGACTGAGAGCATCAGACTCAGAGCCAGGGACCTGGCCCTTCTCCCACACCATTCTAGAAAGGAGCCTCAGATAAGCCTCAGAGACTGGGGGTGCAGGGGCCTGACAGGGCACCCAGCAGGCACTATCCAATTCACTCCCCAATCTGCCTGCCAGCCTTCCATGCCAACCTGTTCTGCCACCTGCTTGCAGTTCCAGGCACTGCCACCCTCAGGCAGGTCACCTGTCTGGTGGCCCAGGGGTTCTGTGGTCCCACCCTCAGATCTCTTCTCTGCACTCAGCCTCTCCCACATGTGGCATGGAGAGCAGCCCCCAGACTGCAGGCCCTGATATGGGGATCAACTGGCAGGGCCAGGACTAGACCAAGTGAATGAAGGGCCTAGGCTTCAAAATTTTAGGAGCCACTCACTTTCGGGTACTGACACTGCACCTTCACCAACATTAATGTGTGTGCTTCCTTAAATCTCATGCCCTGGATACCTCACTCACTGGAATCTCAGGCCCCTCCCCAGCTGAGGCCCAGCAGACTGATATTAAACCCCTACCCTCCTCCCACACCCTGCTAGCAGGCTGGAGGCCCCAGAGGTCCAAGCAATGAGAGTGTGGGCCAAACCCTGCCCCAGCTGAAGCTCATCAGGAAGCTCTTTACCCAGAGGAGGCTGAGAACACCAGATTATGGGAGATTTAAGGGATTTCTCAGCGGCTCGATAATGGGTCAATACAAATGACACTCTGAAACTCCAGGTGAAGGAGGCAGGAAGATTCCTGCTATAAATCCCTGCAGATGAGTCAGGCCCAGAGTCTGTGTGCGTGTGGACCTCCTGGGGCACTCACAGACAGAATCTGAGCCCATTTACCTCCCCAGCAACCCACAGAGTGGGCACCCCTTGTGCTCCCACATCACAGATGGGGAAACTGAGGCACAGGGCAGTAGGGTTTCTGAGCACAAGGCAGGGCCTGAATTTGGTCCCAGGTGGGTGAACCTGAGTTCACACCCCCGAAGAAGGAAAGAATATTCTCTGAAGACAGAGCTGGCTTCTCCTGACACCACTCATTTATTATCTTCACACATTGCTAGCTCTTCTACAGCAGGCGCTCTGCTGGGCTCTGGTGCTGAGGGGCACCCAGTCGGTTCTGGACTTGGAAGAGACCCACCAGCAGGAGAGCCAGGATGGCAGCACTGACAGCAACGACAGCCCCCTCAGGAGGAAGTGACCAGAGAGGCAGCTGAGGACAGGGGACTCCAGAGGAGCTGACACCTCTGCCTGGGGGCGAGGCAAGGCTTTCATCTGCTGTGCCTCGTGCTGGGTTTGATAGAAGATGGCAGTGGATGTTTCAGGCTGGGCAGGGGGCAAGGGGTGAAGGACGTGAACTTCCCCATAGCCAGGACACTAAGATGGTGACCTCACCAGGTGAGTCCTGCGGGCATGGAGCGCCCGCATGGTGCTGGACCAGCACGACGTGCAATACTCATCCTGCCTGCTCTGCTGAGGCCCTTGTCACAGACCATGGTGTTGGGTGGGGAGTGGATCTGTTGGACGCTGCTCTGTAAGAGCCACCGGGACAACAGGTGCTGCTGAATGACTCCCCCAGAGAGACCGCACCCGCCTCTACACCCTCTAAAGGGGCCCAGGAGGCCCGTTCCCATCGCCCAAATGGTGACCATCCCAAACCTGGGTGGGTGGGGTGGGTGCAAGTTTCCTCGGTGGAGGAGGCAAGGGCACACTGTTTGGAGCCATTCTGAGTGTGAACACCAGGTGGCAGTGCAGACCCAGATTATTAGGTAGGAGTAGGCAGGGGCTTGCCTGAAATTTGGCCTTGAGGTTTTTTTTAGGGACCTGGGGTCTGGGAGGCTGCTGCATTGGAGCTGTTTGCTTCCTCCCTGCCAGAAGCAGGTCTGGACTGGGGTTGGGTCAGGGACACTGTCTGGTCACCACTGTATCCTGAGCCCGCCACATAGTGGGTGCTTAGGGCTATTTATCAAATGGAGAATTGAAAAAGTGGTTCTTGCCTCAAGGGAATTAAATGAGTTAATATATTAAAAGCACATGGAGAGCCATCAGTGAAAGTGTGCAGCTGTTTGTGCTTGTATTATGGAGGGTGGTTCTTCTCATCAGGGCCCACCTATCTGGGCTCAGTGCATCTAAACTGTGAGCCCTGCCGTGGGATTTGGACAGCCTCCACCAGCACGGGATGAAGACTGAACCCCAAAGCCTTACCACTCAATGCAGCAGCCCTGCAGGCAGTTGGGGGACAGAAGGGGCCTGTCGTAAGCACTGAGGATGACACAGGTGTCAGGCCCCTAGGCCTCACCACACAGCTTCCATAGCAGGGGGAGAGCCAACCTGCTACTGTCCCGTAAGTGCTGTCAGGACTGGGCCACCGGCAGGGTTAGGGAGGGTGAGGTTGGGGCATGCCCCTCAGTGGTCAGGGCCCAGGCTCTCAGAATCGTCTGATCATTCCCTCCCAGGCTTTTCTCGCTGCACACCTTTGCCCTCCCTGAGACCTCTACTGTAAATGCCTGTCTCATTCTTACTTCAAATCCTGGCTCCCTTCCCCGCCCACCCAAGGCATTGCGCAGAAAGCCGCTCCCAGACGCCAACCTCTCCCCCAGCTCCTCCCCACAGAGCACTCATGAGCTCCATCAGCCACCCCACCTGACTCAGAGTCTCAGTAAGGTTGAGTGACTTGTCCTAGGTCACACAGGATTTGCACCCAGCTCTGTTGAACTCCTACAGCAGGATTGAACAGGCCTGGGTTACCTCTGCGTCCCTCATGGTGGGTTCCTGAGTGTGTCACCAAGGGCCCCCTCCTTTTGGCTCCTGCATCCCCCAACATGAACGAGCGAGATGGGGACATTTGCCACCTCCAGCGACCTGGCTGTGACTGGGAGGGAGGGCAGGAGCTGTACCACCTCTTCCCCATATATCATCTCCAGCAAGGCAGACAGCAGGAAACAAGCCGCTCCTGCACCAGGACTCCTGGTGATCCAGTGCAGCAGGCGGCTGGAATCCAGGGAGGAGCTGCGACTGGCCCCACACCTCTTTGGGCTTCCAGAGGAGGCATGCCTCATGGCAAGTCAGCTCTGCCTTCTATAATACCATGGGTCCTGGTGCCAGGTTCCCAGACACCCCTGTCCAAGGGCCCTGGGGCAACTGCATTCTTCTGAGTGCCCCTTGCTACATGAATGAGCTTATCTGAATCCCAGCTCAGCCACTATGCAACTCCAGGCAAGTCCCTGAACCTCTTGCCTCAGTTTCTTCATCTGTAAAATGGGGCAGGTCCTCCTACTTGATAGAATTAAGAGTTCAATGCCAGTGAGTACCAAGATATGGAAAAAAAAGTATAAAAAGATTTAAGCCCTGGGTTTGAGACCAGCCTGGGCAACACAGCAAGACCCCCATCTCTACAAACAAACAAACAACAACAAAAAAAAACCTTTTTTTAATTAGCCAGGCGTGGTGGCATGTGCCTGTAGTCCCAGCTATTAAGGAGGCTCAGGTGGGAGGATTGCTTGAGCATGGGAGGTCAAGGCCAGCCTGAGTCACATTCTCCACTTTAAAGACCCTGTCTCTAAAAATAAAATAGTCCATATTTGTAGAGGGTCTAGAACAGTGCCTGACACGTAGGAACACTAGGTAAATATTTGCTTAGTAAATGACATGCTAAAGGTCTGAAAGGTGGCCCACGGGGAACAGAGCTTTTGCAGGGGTGGGGCCTCTGAGCCACACACAGGCTCAGCCCTCCGGCAGCCCTGAGGTCCACAGGGTCTGCAGGGCCACCCAGTCCTAGATTACATCTTCCTGGCTCCACGGTCTGGAAGGTCTAAACCTTAGAGTGGCCCCAAGTGCTAAAGTTGCCTCTACCTAGCAGTGCATGTGCCCTCACCAAGTCCCCCACTGCCAGGTGGGGGCAGGGTCATGGGGCAATCCCCTGCTGTATACCTGGCTTGACCTGGAGCCTCCTGAAGACACAGCCCAGACTCGGATCCAGCCTGGGAGAGGTGAGTAGGGGCAGCTGGGGCAGGTGAGAAGGATGGGGCAGGGCCTGAGCTCTGGGGCCAGAGAACCCTCTGACCTGGCTCTAAGCAGCAGCCTTGGGCCACAAGGTCATGGAGTATTTTTCCACCGGGGAGAATGGGGTGAGCCCTCTGGGTCCTGAAAATTCCTGAAAACTGGTGGGTGGCTGAGGCTACTTGGCCACTTCCCCAGTCACTCCTAATACAAGAGCCACAGAAGGGCTCAGGGCCTAGGAGGGCTGGGGGTCCACAGGCTGCAGGGGAGAGGCTGGCTCCTTTCCCCAATCAGTTCTCTGTCTGGCTCAGCAATGCCCACTGCCTTCCCAGTCCCCAGGCCACAAACCAGGGTCTTCTCCCAGCCCTCAGCCCCCAAGGCTAGTCGCTCTCCTCCCCACAAGACTCATATGCATGACATAAGTACCACCTGGCCAGATTTTCCTGGGCCTCCCACCCACCCCTACCGAGCTCCCAGACACACCCTATTTGCCAATGCCTTTGTATCCTCCTACTCGGGCCTGCAAGGCTTCTTCTGAACTATGGAACGCCCCAGTCTGGCCTCCAAGGTCCTCAACCTGCTGCCTCCCATCGTGCCCAGGCCATCTGCTCAGACAGCAGCCAGTCTCCTGCCTCTGTGCTCTCCGCCCATGCCTGTGCCAGGGTTACTTCCCGCCCTGTCCCTGGCTGGGCCTTGCCTCCCTGCCATCTTTCCAGCTCTCTGGCAATTACCCAGGTGATTAATTTGGCAATTAATTTGGTAATTAATCATGCTTCTGCTGCTTAGGATGCTCCCTTTCCGCCAGCCAGGCCTGGAATAGAGATCTACTTGGCTTGACTTTCCCTGGGAAGGGGGGTTGAGCCCTGGAGGCAGGAGAGGCGGTCCACTCTGAGTCCCATTGCCTGGCCCTGCAGCAGCCTTGGGCCAGGGGCTGCATGCAAAGGAGCCCAGGATTTAGCTGAGATAGAGACCCGGGTCCTGCCTCTGGGGAGGCCCCAAGTGTGCCCCAGGATGCACCTTAGCATTGTTTCTCAGCCTGTCTCTAGCTGCAGAAACTCACTACCCACACTGTGGCCCCAGCCCCAGCTCAGCCTTCGCTCCGCCTCCTGGTGACTTTTCCTCCAGGCTCCTGGGGGAGCCGGGCAGTGGTGGAGAACCACTGTCCTGGTCCTAAGTGAGTTCACAGCCTCCTGATGCCTTGGAACAGGTCAAGTCCTTCCATCTGGTGAAAGGGACTGTGCAGCCTCCTGACAGGCACCATTTCAGGTGGGCTTTGATCGACAGCAGGATTTAGTGGCAGAGGAGAAACAGTCCTGGTGCCCAGTGGGGTTTGGGGCCGGGTCTAACCCAGGTAGCCCTGGCCTTGTTATGGGCTCCAATGGGGCTAGCCACCAGATGTGTAGCCCTACAGGTACAACCACCAGATGCACTGCTAGGAGGGGGTCCCCGTGGAGTCAGCCCTATGGCATTGATTGAAATGCCCCCCTGCCAATTAGGAGTTTTAAAGAAATGTATAATGATCCCTAATTGGCACCCTCATTAGTTGCCAATTAAACACTTAAGCATTTCTTACAAGTTTAACACATTAATAAGGCAGCTCATTACATGGTAACGAGATTTATTTCTCATATTTATTATATTGTTTCACCACTACTGACAGCAGAGTTATTTTTTAAAAACATGGCTTCTTACTGATTACATACAGTCCCCTTCCTACCCTGCCTCGACCAACAGCTGTTCCTGCCAGCGCCCTGAACCTTGCTTTCTGGTGGACCAGGACCCAGTGTCCTGGGTCTTCCCTGATTCTTTTGGTCTAGCCTCCCAGAGGTGAGTCAAGCAGGGCACCTTCTTCCCAAAGTCTGGAAGGGCCAGAGCTGGGCTGTGCAACACAGCATAAACCCGGAGGGCTTCAGGGCCAAGGGCCCTGGGGAACCTCTGTGCATTTAGCCAACCTCTGCATTCCAGGAGCACCGGGGTGGGGTGGGGGATGGGCTTCCTGCTTTCAGCACCCTGGTAGAGCCCAGTCTCAGGACAGGCACCACACTAGGGGCTGACACTGAGGGCAGGAGACACAGCAGCCAGGGGAGGACAAGGAGGTCCTTTGAGACTGTCCCCTCAAAGGGGGCAGGAGGAGGGTTGCAGATGGTGGGAACTGGGCTGAGACCAGGAACCTGGGAAAGGTTAGGGAGTCTACAGGATGGGTGGCCAACAGAAGCAGACCCTCAAAAGCAGCGGTGGGGACCAGGCGCAGCAGCTCATGCCTGTAATCCCAGCACTTTGGGAGGCCGAGGTGGGCGGATCACTTAAGGTCAGGAGATCAAGACCAGCCTCGCCAACATGGTGAAACCCTGTCTCTACTAAAAATACAAAAAAATTAGCAGGACATGGTGGCACATGCCTGTGGTCGCAGCTACTCAAGAGGCTGAGGCATAAGTATAGCTTGAACCTGGGAGGCAGAGGTTGCAGTAAGCCAAGATCACGCCACTGCACTCCAGCCTGGATGACAGAGCGAGACTCCGCCTCAAAAAAAAAAAAAAAAAAAAAGCAGTGGTGGGGATCTGACCTCCTGACCTCCATCCAGAGGGCAATGGGGAGCCACAGAGTGTTTTGAACTGGGAGAGATATGACCAGATCTCTGGGTCAGAAAAATCAAGTGGAGGGTGGACTGGAAAGGGCCAAGGGAATAAACACAACCTCTCCATCCTGCCTGCTAAACTCCTGGGGGACTCCATTGTCCAGATCCAACTGGACGCCAGAGGGCAGAGCCAGACGAATGCCACCTGTGCAGCTCAGCTTCCTGGGAGATGGGGCCGAGAGATCTTGGGGACATCACAGTGTTTGGAAGCACTTACCCTTCTTCCTTTTAAAAAACATGAGGTCACCATCCTATACATATACTATACCTTGTCCTTATGGCCCTACGTGTGGCTCTGCCTCCCCCTTATGTGTTCCAGTAATTGCAGAGTATATATGGTGAGGAAGCTCCCTATCCACTCAGCCAGCCTTCCTGGGGTAGGCTGTTTCCAATCAATTACTCTTAGAAACATCATGCAGTGAACACCTTGGGCATAATTTCACATGCGTGTCAGTTTGTAAAATAAATTCCTAGAAGTGGGCAGTGCTAGGTCAAAGGGTCTATGCATTTTTAATTTTGATAGATATTGCCAAATTGCTTTCATGAAGGCTGCACAGATTACATTCCAATGAGCAACTCTAAGTTTCTGATTTTCCCATGGTCACCAGCAAGTGCATCAATCTTTCACGGCTTTGCCTATATAATTTGCATCTCTCTTAAAGAAATGAGGGTAAGCGTGGGTTCAGTGGTTGAGACTTTTGGATTTCCTTTTGTGTGAACTGTATGTTCATCTTGTTTGCCCCGTTTCTCAATGGGATTCTTGGTCCTCTCCTTATCAATTTATAAGGACCCTTTATATATTATGAAATTTGCATTTTTTTCCTTGTTGTTTGTCTTTAAACTTTGATTTTTTTTTTTTTTTTTGGAGATGGAATCTAGCTCTGTCGCCCATGCTGGAGTGCAATGGCACGATCTTGGCTCACTGCAAACTCTGCCTCCCGGGTTCAAGCGATTCTCTTGCTTCAGCCTCCTGAGTAGCTGGGATTACAGGCGCTCGCCACCATGGCCAGCTAATTTTTGTATTTTTAATAGAGATGGGGTTTCACTGTGTTGGCCAGGCTGGTCTCGAACTCCTGACCTCGTGATCCACCCGCCTCGGCCTCCTGAAGTGCTAGGATTACAAGTGTGAGCCATCGCGCCTGGCTATTATTTTTTTCCGTGTAGAAATATTTGGTTTTTGTGGAGTCAGATGTATCCATGTTTTCTCTTACGGCTTTTGTATTTTTTGTTATATTTAGAAAAGCCTAGACCAAATCAAACCTTTGTTTTTGCCTAGGGATTTTTTCTTCATTCTTTAGTCCCCCTACCTTTGATCCAGCTGGAACTGGTTTTTGTTTTAAGGTGTGAGGTAGGGGTCCAAGTGGATTTCCGCCCCCAGATTATCATCCAGTGATTTCAACACCATATTTTCCCAGAGGTTATGCTTGACTGAGTTGTTGAGACTTTAGGAAGTGTTTGACAGAGGAAATAGCACATCCTGTCGCCTGGTGGGTGGAAAGAGGCAAACCTTGTCAGGACACCATCCCCAGTAGGACAGGGTGAGCTGGGTGGGATTTACCTCCTGGAGGTTGAGGAAAAGGAGGTAAAGGTCCATGGGAGGAACTGCATTTGACTTTTCCCTCGGATTCCAGGAACAGTCCATTTTTGTACCCAATTTTAACTTTGCCTGCCACATCACAATTCCTTCAGTAGACTTTGTGACTTTGACATAATATTTTTTCTTTTTTTCTTTTTTTTTTTTTTTTTAGACAGGGTTTCACTTTATCACCCCAGGTTGGAGTGCAGTGGCGCAATCTTGGCTTACAACAGCTTTGACCTCCCCTGCTCAAGCGATCCTCCCACCTCAGCCTCCTGAGCAGCTGGGGCTACAGGCATGCACCACCGTGCCTGGCTAATATTTTAAAAATTCATTTGGAGAGACGGGGTCTTGTCATGTTTCCCGGGCTGATCTCCAACCCGTAGGCTTAAGCAACCCACCTGCCTTGGTCTCCCAAAGTGTCGGGATTACAGGTGTGAGCCACCGTGCCTGGTGCCTTGACATAATCTTGAGCTTGAGGTGTAGAAAGGAACTATGTTCCTTCCTGAGGGCCCTCTGCTGGGGGTTCCTGAGCAAGCCTCCCCTCTTCCCCCCACCCCTGCCCCTGCTCTGGAACTGGGGGTGATGTATTATGACACAAGTAGGTGACAATGGGGTGTGGAGGAGAGCCTCTGGGACTCACTCCAGGCCCTGCAAGAAGAGGACCAGCAGCATTTGTGAGTAAGGCGAGGACAGGGCAGGCAGGGCCCGGCTAGGCTGCACCCACCTCCCAGCTCCACCTTCTCCCTGCCTGCCTCCCAGATCCCACTCTTCCCTCTCTTCTGTACACCAAGAGCCATTGTGTGTGTGCCCCTGGATGTCATTTGGGCCCTCTGTTCCCCTCAGTATAGTAGAGGCCAGACAGGCATCCCTGATGCTAGATTCTGGAAGGCTCTGGTGGGCAAATGTATGATGGCACCTGGGGAGGCTCTGAACCAAGCTGAGTGAGGGCAAAGGTTGCAGGCCAGGATGCTGACCTGGAGCAAGGAGTGCATATTCTACCTCCCTGTGCCTCTGCTCCCTGAGGAGCATCCATCCCTCCACTGCCTTCTCCAATTCCTTCTGGGAATTGGAATAGCAGGTGTTTTAGGTGCTTTACGTCTTTTAGCCACCAGGTGGCAGCAGTGCAAGCCCTACTCTGCCTCACTGCATCCCCTCGTTGGAGCTGTGGATTTAACCTCCAAAGAGACTCTGAGGTTATCTAGTGGCCCTGGACCTGCAAGAGTTGAGGAAAGATGGGGTCATGCTCCCCACTCCCCCAGGCACAGGAACCCCTTCCACCTCAGAGGAATGAGGGGCCTGTGGCCCTGGCTCCCTTCCTAGCCCCACCCCTGTAGAAGCCGCTGGGGCAGTAGCTGGGCTGGAGGAACAGACTGGATGCTACTAGGGTAAGCCTCAGGGTCTAGGCCCCCTGAGATGCCCACACTGACCAGGCCAACTAATTCTCAGATGTCAACCAGAGAGGACCCTTCCTGGAGCCCAAGGAGGCAGGGAGTGTAGAGGGAGAGAAGAGGACCCAGGACCTGGCTGGCTCCTCCACTGCCCCTGCCTGGTTACTCACCCAGGGCTCAGCACCAGGGTGGTGTTAAAGGCTCTGGCACAGGCCCCCCATGGGCTGAGCTGAGCTAGGCCCCAGAGCTACCCTGCACCCCACACACACCTGTAGAGCACACCTCCCCTCTTCCCCACAGAGGGCGGTGTCCAGGAGGGTTTATGGATTCTCTCAACATATTGTGTCCTCCTCTGCCCCATCTTGTCCCCCTCCACAACCCCTGCATCAATAAGGCTGCACCAACCTCCTCATAGTCCACTACAGCTCCACACCCCTCTCATTTGTCTCCATCATTGGGGGTAAAGGTGCCCTGACTTGCTAATATCTACATGCACCCCCCTCTGGGTTCCATCCACAGGCGCCAGCCCAGGGAGGGGTCAAGGAACCTGCTTTCTGGGTGTGCAAGGTCCTTGGGTCCTGGCCATCTGAACAGCCTCTGAGAGCCTAGATCCAAACCCATAAGCCTTTACATGGAGTCCCTCAGAGATGGGCAGCCTGTTACCCTGGGAACACTCCTCTTCTTTCCTGTCCATGACCAGGGCCTGCCTTATGCTGACCTGAATGACCCTGGGGACTCGGGCACTCATGGACGGGTGGGGAAAGCAGCTGGGACTTCGGTTCCTATGCAAGGCTTGGTGAGGCGCCTCCTCTTTGGGGCTCCCCAGTGCTAAGGGGAGATAGATAATAAATAGGTGTGTCAATAAACAACGCATTTTCAGGCTCTGGAGGAAACAAACCAGGACTGCATGGGAATAAAAATGGAGGGGGCAGCTTCTGATGGCGATCAAGGAGGGAGGGCACCTTCAGCACTGGCTGAGACCTGAATGTCAAGAGTTGCTGGCCATGCAGGGATCTGGGACAGACGGGTTCCAGATGAGGGGGAAAATAAAAGCAAAAGCAAAGGTCCAGAAGCTTCTTGGGGAAACACCAGGAAGCCGATGTGGCAGGAGGGGAGCAGCATGGGCAAGGAAATGCCAGGGCAGAGGGGAGGGCCTGGCCTCACTGGGTGGAGAGGCCAGAAAGGACAGCAGGGGCAGATGTGGGAATGAATGAATGAAGAAACGAACAAGGCCTGGGACCAGGCCTTTCCAGCAGCCTAGTCCTTGCCCTGAGGTCTTTCTTGGTCCACTTGATAAATGGGGAAAACCCACCGCTCCTTGCTCTGGCGGAGGCTTGACCCACAGTGCAATTGAGGGCCTGGCAGGGCTCAGCTTTCCAACCTGAGATGGGGAGGAGCCAGCCCACCTCTGGTGATACTCTCAGCATCTGTGTCGGGGAGGGTGGGGCAGGGGGATGGCCCCATATGCTATGGAGAGTTGGGTCCCAGCTGCCCAGGAAGATCCACTGCAAGAGGTCTCCTTGACTTCCTGGCCCAGCCCAGAGCCATCCCTCAGGCCCAAGGCTGCCTTACCAGGCCCTGACCTCCACCCCAGACAGGAACCATTTATCTCCATCAACTGCTCCCAGCAGCCAGGCCCTCGGCCAGCAGGTCCTATCTCCATTCCGTGAGGCTGACACTGGGCAGCCCTTCCTCCACTCTCAGTCTCATCAGCTGGACTCCCAGGAGGAGGCCAAATCAGGCAGCCCCTGCACAGTCTGCAGGGTCTTAGAGGAGCGACCCCCTTCCCTCCAAGCCCCCAGAAGACCCAGCTTCTAACACCTCAGGGTTAATCCACCCCAGACATCCGCGAGTGCCAATTGCAGGCCCACCATGTGTTGGGCACTGGGCTCAGCATGGTGAACAAGGCCAGGGTTCCACCCCCACCTACACAGAGCTATATTCTCCTGGCCAGGATGGACTTGGTTCCCCAGGCCCAGCCACATGACCAGTGCAGGCTCAGGGAGCCTCAGGCCTGTCTCAAGCCCAAGGCCCAGGGGCCATGGGCCTCCATGAGAGGCCACTGTCCTGCCCTGGAGGGGGAGAATGGGGGTGTCCTCAAAATCTGCCTCTGAGAATGACAGCATGCCACACAGGCTGGTATGGGCCTGTCTTTACCTGCCCCAGGTGAGAGGCTACAGGCACCAAGCCAAGTGTGGGAATCTGAGAGACCACATGTGGCCAAGCACGTGTGAGGACACGGCTGCAAAGGACACACATGCACAATGGGCCAGGCTCCAGCAGGGCAGGGATAGTCCCTGTTGCCTCCGTGAGCTGACCTGCATGCCTGTCGAGGTGTGATCATTCCAGGCTCGTGGAGGATGGGTTGTGACTTGTCTTCTTTGACTGGAGGAGAGCCCTGAGCTTAGGGAATCTGTCTTGTCCCTCCTGGCCCTGCCCAGGTCCAGAGGCCTGGGTCTGCTTAGACAGCTCACTGTGCAGTGGAGATGGGGTAGGGGTGGGAGGCCTTTCTCCTCACTCAACAAGGGCACAGCTGTACCCTGAAGTGAGAGCTTCCTCCTCCCTTCTCCCATCTCACTGAGGCAGCCGCCCTTCTCCCTGGGTTTCCACCCACAGGCCCAGGACAGGCCCTTGAGCCCCTAATCCCTGCCCTCCCATCAGCGGCTGCGCCTTTCTCCCCAACCTTATCTGTCTCCTGCAGCCATTGTCAACTCTCCTGTGGCCCGGGCTCCCCCTCCCTCCAGCCTCCCCGCAGGTCAGGTTGGTGTGTCCTCTCCCCCTGTCTCCTCCCTCCCTCTTCCTCTCCTCCCTTCACCTTCCTCCTCCTTTCCCTCTCCTCCTCCCCACCCCTAGTCAGCCTGCCCTCCTATCTCCCTGTCTCCCTCTTTTCTTCCTCTCCCTGCTTCCCCTGCTTCTTTCCCTTTCCTGCCTTTCCTTCCTTCATCCTCTCCTCCCCTGTCCTCCCTAGGGGAGAGGAAGGATTTGCAGGGTGGGGGGCAGCCACTGCACTCTGTTACCCCAGGTCAGCCTAAGAGGCCCCTGCACAAAGACCCCTTTGGCTGCTTTCTTCTAAACCGGAATCTAATTGTGATCAAGTGAGGGAGAAACAGCTAATTACACCCAACAAAGAGAGGCCCCCGGGGCTGTTTTATGGTGGAGATGAGAAGGTATAGGAAGGGGCACGTTTACCTAGCAAATGTGGGCTGGGACCCAAAGGGTTTGTGTCTGGCCTGGCAGCCTGAATGAGCTCCCTGGGAGCTGGAGCCCTCAGGAAGGCTTCAGGAGGAAGCTTTGTCTTCCAGGTCAGAGTAAAAGGAACATCTTCCCTCACCCATCGCAAGGGTCGTGCCTGACACCCTTATAACAAAAGAGAGATTGACAGAAAAGCAGAACACATTGATTTCACCAAAGTTTTAATGACTGGGGAGCCTAAGGAAATGAAGATCCAAGGACCTGGGAAAACAGAATATTTTTATGCTAAGTCTGATGAAAGAAGTTGTGGAGAAATACTTAAAGCAAAAGGGCATGGCCTAATGCTAATAAGCTGGGAACAGGGCTTCAGCAAGACCCATTTGTTCAGGTTTCTTACTGGGTCTCTGCATGATAGAGGTGCCCTCACCCCCGCCCAGGGGCAGAACCCCTGTCTCAGGAGGATCTTTACAAGAGAAGGGAGGAGGTCAGAAAGTGACCTTTCTAGGTTTTATGGTTTGCTTGGCCAGAAGAGGGGTTCTGGTTCCTATGACCACTTTCGGGGAGAAAAGGGAGTGGAAAAAAAGGAGGGCTGGGGAAGGGCAGAGTGACCTGCAAGGTGCCATATTCTGGAGTCATGTTTCTTTTTTTTTTTTTCTTTTTTGAGACGGAGTTTCGCTCTTGTCCAGGCTGGAGTGCAATGGCACGATCTCGGCTCACCGCAACCTCCGTCTCCTGGGTTCAAGCGATTCTCCTGCCTCAGCCTCCCGAGTAGCTGGGATTACAGGCATGCACCACCACACCTGGCTAATTTTGTTTTTTCAGTAGAGACAGGGTTTCTTCATGTTGGCCAGGCTGGTCTCCAACTCCTGACCTCAGGTGATCCACCCGCCTCGGCCTCCCAAAGTGCTGGGATTACAGGCGTGAGTCACCACGTCTGGCCGGAGTCGTATTGCTTGAGCCCCAACAATACCATGCACTGAATACCACATACCGCACACCGTGGAGCGTCCCAGTGCTGGGGGCCACCACGCAGCTTTCTTTCTTGGCTGCTGGTCTTCAATCCTTCCATCTGTACCAGGGTGTGGAGTGCAGACCCAGCCCAGTTGGTGACCTGACCAAGATCCATTCCTGCCACAGCTACTTTTTGCCTGTGAGCTCCCCAGTAAGTCACTTAAACTCCCAAAGCCTTACTTTCCTCATCTGCTCAATGGGGTCGTGGGGCATGCCTCTGCCACGGGGCATGTGAAGACTTTAGCAGTGGCCTGGTATACCAGACATTGCCCATAGGAGCCAGGACCAGAGAGTATCACTGTTGAAAGCAGCAAGATGAACTTAGGTTAGCAGTGAGCAGAAAGGACAATGACACTCGACCCCCCAAAAAAGAGATGCAGCTTGGTTTTACCCCTGACCTTGCAAACACAGACAGGGAAACTGAAGAGGCTCCAGCAGGCTGGGTGTGACTTGGGAGGTGTGCTCCCTGAGGAGCTCATTCCTTGTGTTCAAGAGGAGGGAGAAATGGGGGATGTGTGGGCAGGAAACAGAATGACTGGAAGGACTGTGATAACAACCAACTTCAACCGTGGTGTGAAAGCTCCAGTGTGTTACAGGTACTCAGCGAGGGCTCACTGTCCTCTGAGTTCTGCCTCCTCCAGGAGGTGCCTTCCCTGTGCCCCACCTCTTCTCCAGTTCCTGGGATCAGCTCAGGGCAGGTGAGAGTCCAGGTGCTGCCTGGCACAGGGTGTCAGAGGAGGGGAGATGGTGTGTGAGTGGGAGACCTGCTCAGAGTGTCTGCCCCAGGGGCTCCCCCGGGGTGGCTGACACCCCCACAGACACACAGACTGCTGGATAGAGATGGAGAGTCTCCACTTCTCTGGCCAGGCCTGCAGCTGGTCAGCTCCTACCCCTCCAGCCCTGTCCTGAAGGTGCCTCAGCCCCTGCTGTGTTCAGGGATATCTCAGAGCGGGGTGGCTGGAGTGGTCTATTGAGGTTTGATCATGGAGGCCTTGAATGCCAGGCCCAGGACAGGATAGTAATAACAGCTGTTTGCTGCAGCTGGAAGCACAGTCAGCCAGTATGGATGTGTGTGTGGGAGATGGTGATGTGTGTTTGTGTGTGTGTGCATGTGTGTACCCGTGGCTGGCCACGTGGGATGTGGGGTGTGACTGTGCTAGTGTGTTACACATGTGGAAACACAAGGGGGTGTGTGTGTGTGTATGCATGTGTGGGTGGGTGCATGCACTCCTCTTCTGCTGCCCTGGCATCCCAGGGAAGCACACCCACACTGCTGCGCTCCCAGGTGCACAGGCAGGTGCCCACTGAAGGTCTGAGCCATCCCAGCTGTCCACCTGCCCACCAGCTCACCCGTCTCTGCCAATAGGCCATGCAGGCAATGAACACATCAGGTAATTAAGCAGAAGATCAATTCAACTTAACTTGGAGGAAAGCAGCCGTGCCTAGTGGAGAGGAGAGACAGGGCTGCAGGAGGCTGAGGCTGAGCAGGGAGTGGGTGGGGAACTGGCAAGGAAAGATGGGAGGGGGTGGTTGCTGGAGTAGAATGTGCCATGCACCCTGTGGAGGGGAGCAGAAGCCAAAAGGAGAGGAAAGGAACTACGAGGACCAAGGCCACTGACCAAGGGGGCAAGGAGGGGCTGGCTGGTGGCAGAGAGAATGGGAAAGATGTAAGGAAGAACCAAGGCCAGCAAGAGGACAAGCTTGTGTCTCCTCAGCTTCTCAGGGGTTCTCTCCTGGTGGGGCAGGGGCCAGTGGTCAGGATGGGTCTATCACCCAGCTTCCCAGATGGCTCACAACGTCTTCTATGGTCCTGCTAGCCCTGAGCATGTGCACAGAACTTGCCCCTGTTGGCTCTGCGGGGGATGCCGAGGAGGATCTTTGACCATGCCCCATTGTTCACCAGCAGAACTGGCCCCAGGTGTGAAGGCCCCATCACTGGAAGGTCATCCATTCATTCAATGAACACGCACCGAGAGCTGCTGAGCACCAGCTCAGGGTTCTGACATGGACCGACTCCAGGAGGAATCACACACTGGCCACCCTCGAGGGGGCAGAGCTTCCCTGGGGAGAACATGCAGACACAGACAGATATCCTACAGCAGAGGAGAGGACAGTGGGGGACCACAGAAGGCTTCTCTGTGATCCCTGAGCTATGGCTTAAAGAATAAGGGCAGCTAACCTGGGAAGCAGGAGAGCTCAGAGCAGAAGGCCAGGGAGAAAAGGAACTCAGGCCCTGGGAAGGGCAACAGCATAGGCAGAGAACCTATGAGAATATCCCCCGGAGATGGCACCTTGTCTGTGGGGACAAGAGAGGCCAGCGTCCATGGGTCCACCAGGGCCTTGGGAGCAGGGGTGGGCTGGGCAGGGGCTAGAATAAGGGAGCTTCAGCAATGAGGAGGTAGAGAACAGAGCGGACACCACAGGAGTTTAGGCAAGAGGGATACATGGACAGGCAGAGCTGGAGACCACACCAGGAATGGGGGTGGTTTGGGCCGGGGGCAGATGACACAGAGATGTGGGAGATGGAGGGTTGGTACAGTGAAGACGGCATGAGGGCAGAGCACAGGGCGCCTTGGCATGAACATGGATGTGTGATCTCAGCTAAGCCCCTGCCTCAGTTTCCCCATCTGTACCATGAAGGGCTCCCCCTCACTCATGGACACTGGGAATCCTGTGGTAAACAGGACAGCCTGGTTCCTGCCTCTGGGCTCACAGCCTAGGGGGAGGTGAGACAGGAAGAGAATTAACTCCCTCAAGGAGTTAACCAAGGAATGGGAGTTGAGGTACTGTGGAGGCTCGGCAGAAGCCGGGCCATGCTCGGGTGCTCACTCTCAGTTGTCCTTGGGGAACCCTTGACCCCATCATCATGCGTTGGGAACAGACACATGCCTCCCCCTTGACTTAGGCCTGGCCAATCAGCTTCCTTCATCTCCAGGCCCACGGTGATTTTCCAGGACGGGCATGTGGATGTGGCTGACTCAAGGCTGGCGCTCCAGCTGAGGGGTCAGGGAATGAGGTGCCTTGAGGAGCAGAACGGGGGAGGCCTGGCTGGGCACGGAGTTAATATTCAGGTAAGTACGACAGGCAAGAGGCCAAGTCACGGTAATAATGTTTGAACACCTGTATCCAGCCATACCTCAAGTTCACAGACCTGGATTTTTAAACTAGTTGTGCCAATAAATTCCATTTTGCGACTGAAGAAACTTGAGTCTTGGTCTTTGCCTCCTGACTCATGGCCTGAGGCTTCCCAAGCATAGAGAACAGCATGGGCAGAGGCCCCGGACTGAGAACATCTCCATGCTGCTGAGGAATTGGAAGTAGCTGCTGGGGCAGGGAGTGTAAATGGTGGCGGGCCAGGAGCTTCCGGAGCAGCTGTCTTGGCCAGAGATGAAGGGGTCTGTGGAGTGAGTGGCTCAGGGGTTGGCTGAGCAAGAGGGGATTGTGTGAGAGGGGGAGTGGGTGGAGCTAGCGGAAAACGAAGGGGGCAGCCAGCACAGGGTTCCATCCTGGGACCAGGAGAACGTCTAGGAGACCTTAGCAAGAACAGAGCCTTGAAGAGGCTAATCCTAGAGGCAAAGAAGGGAGTACGAGAGTAGGCTCAGGACAGAGCCCCAGGTAGCTGCCAGACATGGAGCTGGGGGAGGACAGTGGGGTCTGGAGAAGCAGCTCACCTCGTCCATCACGGAATCTGCCCAGTAGGGTCTTTGGTGATCTTGGCCTGAACCAGTTCTGGGGTGTGGAAGGGTCACGGCCAGGGCTGGGCAGGAGGAAGAATGGGGTAAATATGGATGAGGCTGAGGGCGCCGGGGCTCGGCAGAGGGGGCTGGGAGGCTCGAACAGCACACTCCGGACACGGACATGGGCTCCACGGACTCTCTGGAGGGTCCCTCCCCACCTCTCCTGTCAGGGCTGGGGACAGGAGGCACAGGACCAGGCAGGAGGGGGCAGGAAATCCTAAGAGAAGGGTCAGGAGACTCAGGGGAGCGTGGAGCTTTGGGGAGGACCAGGCACATCCCAGGCCGGGGAAAAAGACTGGGGTTGCAGGGCAGAAAGAGCTCTCAAGGCTCCAGGGAGGAGGGAGCACAGCAAGGGCAGAAGCACAGAATGAGTTGGAGTGGGGCTGGGTCAGGGGACTGATGAGAGAGGAGGCCCAGGGGTCGGCCTGATGGCAGGCCCGGTAGGCCCCAGAAGGCAAGGGGGATCCAGAGGGCACTCTGCCATGCTCTGTGGCCAGTTTCAGGTGCTCCGCTGGCCTCTGGCTTCTTCTCTCTTCTGTGAAATGAGGGTGCCCTGCAACTCCTGGGGGGAGGGACAGGATACCCAAGCCCCTCCCTAAATCAATGCTTCCTCACCCCTCCCCACCCCACCGGGTGGCTAAAAATAAAAGCAACGATAATTTCCCTAAATGAAACCTCCACTTAAACACTTAAAAAGCAATAAAAACTCAATTTTCTTTCTCTCAATTATTTTACTTATTCCATTTTCCAAAAGGTTCACCCTGTTATGAAGATGTATTTTTCCCCATCAGCGGCAACGTTCTCCGCCATTACTCAAACTGACTCAGCCTCCCCCTGCCAGGAGGGTCGCCTGGTCTCCGTGGCAACCGGATGTCTTAGGATTGTGACTTCACCACCGCTGCCTTCGTTGGTGGGGACACTCCGAGGGGACGGTATCTGCCTCCCTCTAGCCCTTGCCTTGGTTTCCCGGCCTCCTAGCGCCATTCCTAGGCCTCCTGCCTCCAAGCCTCTCCCACCAGCCTCTTTACCTGCCTGCTGGCCCCTCTGAGACGTATAGAGGGAGATAAAGTCCCACCGGCCTCAGGGAAGCATGCGGCCTGGTTCAGGGGAGCAGGCCCAGTGCTTTAATCACTCAGTCCTGACACTGTAAAAATTGGGTTTTCTGATGTCATTAGTGCTTTGTGATTGGCTCCATTTGTATCATGCCAGCCCCGTTGCCTCATCTCTGCTAATTGTTTTTACTCAGTCCTTTCATTTTTAAACTGCTGTCTTGTTGGTTTTTAATTTTTAATTATTGCTGCCTCCCCTTCCATCCTAATTGGTCCCGGCACCTATTGAGGCTCCCTGTGCCTGTGGCTGTGGCCAGTTCCCTCCTGGTAGCCAAGGCTTGCCCACTGCCTGCCCCCAGTCTGTCCCAGTTGGTCACAGTCTTACTCCAGAGGCAGGCCGCACACCTGGCCCCTGGTGCAGCAAAGGCATCATGATCCAAGTTCATGCTCCAAACACACATTGGTCACTGACTGTACAGAGTGCAGTGATCCTTGGGGGATGTGAATGACCAGACCTCCCTGAGTACTGCCTTTGTTCTGTTGTGGGAGGGCTGCCTGTGTTAGGTAGGGGTACTAGGGGGGGATCTCAGCCACCTCCCAACTACCTGCCCCTCTAGCTCTGCTTTCCTCATGGCCTTGGGCCTCTGCGATGTACTATAATAGGACACCAGCCTCCTCCCCTACTGCCCCTAGCCCAGAGGTCACTAGCAGCCTCCCCTCCAAGCCTTTGCTCACTCCGGTGCCCCTAGGGTTGCCCTTTCTCCTCCTGGCTCAGCTGAATCCTGCTCAGTGCTCTCTGACTGTTTGAATTGGCTTGTCCACTTGTCCATCCTTCTGTCCATCATCCACTCATTTGTCTGTTCTTCCCTCTGTCTGCCTGCCTGCGCTTATCAGCCTGTCTATGAGTCTCCTAGTCTGATTTTTTGCCGCAAGTCCCTCTTTGTATCTGCCCTGACCTCAGTCCTTCCCATGTGTCTGCCTTGAAATCTCTGGTTTTCCCTTCTGCGAAGGCCCCTCCTGTATTTTATTTGGTCACAAACAACCAGCCACGGGCAACTTCCTGAGAAGTTTCAAAAGTAAACTTGACCCTCATTTCTCCCAGCTGATGTCACACACATTCCTGCCTACAGGCCTTTGCACTCAGCAGGCATCTCTGCCAGATGTACCCTCTCTTCTCCTTGACCCGTCCAGTGACCACAGACCCCCATCCTGGAGTCAGAGGCCTGGGCTCTGTTCTGGGTTCTGCCTCTCTCTTGCGGAGTGACTTGGGCAGATCTTCCCTTCTCTGAGCTCCCACTTTTCTCATCTGTGAATGGGAACAAACCACAGGTTCTGCATGGCTCCTCACAGGGCTTGTGAGGTTGTTACAGCTTCTAGGTGGACATGCAACCACATAACCAGTGGGCAGGGAGGCCAGGGGTGTAGTTGTCACCCTTCCTTTGGGGCCTGTTATGCAGGCCCATGCCTCCTCTCTCTGAGCATCTCCACCCTCTCCACCAAAGGAGTCCTTACTGGGTTTTAGAAACTGGGCCCCCTCATGCCATTTGATCTCCAGAGCAACCCTACAAAGTAGGAACCTTCCAGCAGCCCCAGAGAGGAAAGGAGTGTGCTCAAGGTCCCACAGCGATTAAGGGCAGAGTAGAATTTGATTGAACCCAGGGCTGTGTTGATGGGGTCAGTTGATGCTGGTGAATCCAGATGCACTGAGGGTTGGGATGGGCAGCACCAGCCTTGGCCAGCAGTGTCAGCTCCCCTGCACGCTGGACCCATGCTCCAGATGGACACCCCAAGGCCCACAATGGGAAGAGAGCCGCCAAGGTCACATGTGAATCCTGGTCTACCCAGTGCTTCTTCTGCCAGGTTCCCTAGCCTCCCTGGTGATGGGGAGATAGGCCCCCTTCTGCAGGGGAAGGGTGCTCTACTAGCCAGCCCGGGAACGTATGAATCAGGTTGTGGTCACAGGCGACTGAGGTTTTCTTGTACCCAGTTACCCTTCCTCCCCGCCCTGGTCTGTTCACTTCTTCAGTGAGGTGAAAAGGAGGACAAGCTCAGGATGGAAAGAAACTTTTATTGAGCATCTATTCTGTGCCAGGCACAGTGCTGGGCAAGGCCACAATGAATCCCTGAAGCCACCCTGTTCAGGAGGAGCTATTGTAATCCTGCTTTGCAGATGAGCCCCAGAGGCTCAGAGAGGGGCAGTGCCGGATCCAAGGTCTCACCCTTGGGAATCTGATGCTCCTCTCACCCCTACCAGAGGTCCTCCTTCTCCAGGAACGAGGATGGCCTGCCCTAGTCTGGGAATTATCCCCACCCCTACCCCTTCTGAGAAGAAGGCAGTATGGGGCCTGCAGTTAAGTCCCTGGAGCAGGGCCATCGCCTGTCTTGCTCCCCTCCTGCGTGCCAAGCCCCCAACATAGAGCCTGGCTGGAACAGGTGGTCTGATATGTTTGGTGACTGAAGACATGAGAGAAGAAATAAATGTCTCAGCCCCACTTGGCTTCTACTGAATGCAGCCCCAGGCGCTAATGGGCTCCTCATTCAGAAGCACCTGGACTTCAAAGGAGGCTCTGGAGGAGGCCAGGCATCACTAATGGAATTGCAGGCACAGGAGAGTTGGGACTCCACTAGAACTGGCTGCCTTCCTGGTGCCCCTGCTACCGGCTCTCGCAGCAGCCCCAGACGACTCAGGCTCCTGGTACTAACCCCCTGTGTACCCGACGTGTTCTCCCCACCCCTGTGCCCCGTCCCCCGTCCCTGCGTCCCCGACGTTGGCACCCTGCGGGCCCGGGGCGGCCGTGCCGGCGCCGCAGAGTAGGGCAGGGCCACCTGGAAGGGTGCACATGCGCGGAGCAGCCGCCTGGCCCCGCCGCAGCAGCCGGCGCCCCCCGCCGCCGCCAGCGCCCCAAACGAGCGAGAAAAGCAAACAAAGACGTATTGGTTTCTGCTCTATTAGAGGCGCAGGAGGGGGGAAATCAATGTTTAGTAAATGGGAAAAGAGAAAATCGTTCAGGAAAGACAGTCTATTTCCAAGCCAGAGAGGGGTTCGTAAACAGCACAGGCCATTGCGGAGGAAGCACCGCGGGCCATAAAACTCCCCCAGCCGAGGAATGTTCACTTAGCGAGCCCTGAGCCGGCCCGAGCACGGTGATACTGGAAGCCCCAGGGAAAGGGTGAGGAAAGAACCCGGCATGTCCTTTTAAAGCCGCACCCAGGCACCTTGCATTGACTACACCGCTCCCCCTTAATCCCTTCCATGGCTCACCATTGCCTGGGTTGAATCTGAGTCCCCTACCCGCCTGCAGGGGCCTGCATGGTGGGGCAGGGACAGTTGGCCTCTCCTGGTGCCCCATCCCATGGCTCTAGCCTCCCTGATTGGCTGGACTTGGCTGTTTCCAGGAGGGTCAGGGCTGGCTTCCTGGAGGAAGAAGTGTTTGAGTTGGGCCTTGAATCTTGTGGAGGAGTTCTCCAGGTCGAAAAGGGACGGAATGTTGATTTAGGGTAGGGGAACAGCCTATTCAAAGGCCAGCGGTACTTGGGAAGAGACCACAGTCTCTAAAGGGGTGGAGTTCAGGCAGGGATGGGGGAAATTTTGTTAGGGAAGGAGTTGCTGAATTGCCGCTGTGACTGAGGGAGCAGAAGAGGCTAAGGACGGAGAAGCGGAATTGAGGTGGGGGTTGGCTTCCAGAAAGTTGGAGGTGGCTTAGTCTACCCCCTACCCAGGCTGCACTGCTCCCAAAAGACCCCGAAAAAAATAGAGCATCAGAGAGGGACTGTCTGACCCTCTAGGACGCTGCAGATAGGATGACTTAAGCCAGAACATTTTCTGCTCTGGGCCCACATCTGCTGCTAGACCATTAGAATCCATCCCTTGAGACAGCTGGGATGACCCCTCCAGCATCTCACCCATCCCTACTAGGCCCTTGTGGCTGGCATTCCATTGTTTCAGAGAGGGGGGCTCAGCCTGCTATGTGGGACAGAGTGTTGTCCTCTCCATCGAGGCCCAGCGGGCCACGCCAGGAAGTACTGAATTTTAGTTTAAGGTGGATAGCACGACTGGAGTCTCCTTTACAAACGAATTATATTCTGTGTACTGTTTGTGCATGCATGTGTTCAAGCATGTGTGTGTGTGCCAGGTCGGGGGTGTGGATTTGTGGCCTGTTCCCGTGAGGGGCATGCTCCCATGGGTAGGCATGAGTGTGTAGGAGTATGTGCTTGGACAGAAAGAGGCAGCTAGGATGCAGGCAGCTTTTACAAGAAGTTTGATAGAGAAAAAAAAGATCTTTATGGGTGAGGATCCAGAGTGGGGGATGTAGGGAAAGGCAGAGTCTTTGTTATTGCTGTTGGTGTTACTATTATGTTGTTACAGGACCCTGTTCGCTGCACTAAGTTCCTTCCGGGGGAGACTTTCAGCCTCTGGACAGCATGTGAGGTCAGCTCTGCTATTTCCTCATCTGCTGAGGAAATGAACATTCAGAGAGGTGAGGTGAGCTATCTGAGGTCACACAGCTGGAGCTTGGAGCTAGGACTCTGGAACATGGCTGGGGCCTGAGATGATTTTCCTAATGAAATGGACCTGAAAGAGAGCTGGTGGAGGGCAGAGGTTGAGGGACAGGGAGGGTGCTGAGTCTCCCCAGAGAAGAGCACTGAAATCTTATTTGCCCTGGAGAGTAAAAGAGGCTGGAGAGGGAATGTGGCCAGGCAAGTGGCCCAGCAGAGGGACCTGCCTTTGAAGCAGTCAGGGGAATCAGTTGGACCCCTAACCCCTCCCTGGGATATGACAGCTCTACCTCCCACTCAGGATGACTGCTTCCATTCCACCTCTCTGGGCCTCTGCTTTCCCATCTGTACAGCAGGACATCTGGACTGGGTTAGCGGGTGGCAGGCTTCTGGGAGTCTGGGTTCCGATCTTCTGGAGCCCTGTGTTGGACAAATGCACAGGTTTGTGGATACACATTTTTGTTGGGAGCGTGTGCCCAGAGTAAAGCACAAGGCAAACTGGGGGTCCAAAGACATTCAGGCATATGCTGTGTGATCAATGGGGTAGGGAGTATGTTCACACTGGGTAGGGGGGGTGTCCCAAGGGTCTGCTTGGTAAGTTCAGCCCAGGGTGAGAGGGGTGGGTAAGTGTAGGTATGAGCAGTAGATTGGGGTAGGCCAGGCCTGTGCCTGGAGTCTAGGAGCGGAGGGGTTGGCATGGGGTCCGGGTGCAAGAAGAGGAGACAGAGGAGGCCCATGGACGTCAGCACTTGAATTTCCACCTCCATAGCCCATTCCCATCCTTGCACCCACTCAGGCCCCACTGCTAGGGGCAGGCACAAAGAAAACTATTTTTTCCAGTTAAGGCCAAGCAGGAGATGAAAATGGTGAGAAGGGAACTTCAAGGTGAAATCTGCCAGTATGGCCCCTGGGCTGGGCAAGAGAGGAGCTCAGAGCGGGGAGGGGGCTAAACGGAGGAGGTTCAGAGGCTCTGGGGTATGGGAGCCTGAGAGAGGGAGGGGTGGGGGAAAGGCCACCTTGGGGGCCAAGTTGCAGGGAGACAAGGATGACTCAGGGACATCAGGGACGGATGAACACGTCGAGGAGAATGCAGGCATTGAATAAGGAAGGGGCTTCCAGGCCTGGTCCCTGTGAGGCCCTTGGGGAGTTACCCACTCCAAGCACCTCCTGAGTCCTAGAGTTGTCTTCAGCATGGGCATACAAAGGCAGCTGGATATGGGTTGCAGGTTCAGGGAAGCCCAGGTGTTGAGAGGCCAGGGCTAGACCTTGGCCTCGAGTGCCAGTAGAGAATCAAGCAGCCAGCCACAGGGATGCTGACCAGGATGGTGGCTGGGGGGGTTCCTGGCACCAGAGGCAGCTCCCCTCCCACCTTGAAGAAGGCAGGCATCTTTCAGACCAGAAGCATGGTGCCAGGTGGGCACCTTCACCAGAGGAGGTGTTGCCAGGCAAGGGCTCAGGCCACAGTACACTTGGGCCCACTTGCTGATGGAAGAGCAGGTACCAGAGTGAAGGCCATGCTGGGGCCCATCCAGCTGAGCAACTTCAGTGCCCTGTCCTGCCAGTTTGAGGTCAAGCAGGACTGGACAGCTGGCTCAGGATGAGGCAGCAGCTGGATGAGTGGGTTCCAGGGCTGCAGGTTGGGGCAGGTGCTCCTGGGCCTGGTGAGGAGGTGCCCTTTCTCCAGGAACCCCTTCCACCTCCAGCAGGAGCCAGGTCAGGCCCTGTCCAGCTACCCAGCCCTTGCTGCACCTGGTTCATCTGCCCCTCATGGCAAGTGTGCCATAGATGACCCTGCTGAGACCCCCTTAAGAACAGGAATAGGCACCCAGCATGGCTAGCCTGAAGCCTCCCTCCTCCCCATGGCTGTGGTGGGCGAGTAAAGGGCCTGGAGGCTGTTGCTGGGAGTGGGATGCCTTTTTAGTGTATTTTGCTCATTGAAGAAACAAATGGGTCCCCCAACCAGAGCCTCTAGAAAAATAGCTGCAGCTTCAGAATTGCTCTGGCTCCTCCAAGGGGGCAGCCTGGGGGTCCAGGTTGTGTGTGGTGGAGTGGCAGGGGAGGTGAGAGGTGTGTATTTTCTGCCACTCCGGCCCTTATTAGCCAGCCCTCCCAGGGGCTCCTATCTGTTCCCTTAGGCTTGACACCCCTCATGCTCTGAGTGTCTTCCCTGCCCCACTTCAACCCTGCAGGCCCAGGGGTACAGGGTTGCTGACGGTGCTCCTGGCCTAGGCCTTCAGGTATGTGGGTCTGGGGTGTGAATCAGACTCCAGTGAGAAATGCCACCCACTGGGGAAACATCACTGTGGAGGTGGTCCATCTGCCAGGCAGTCAGGGGCTCTGTCTATCCATCAGTCTCTCTTTCCACTGCCCTGGCTGAGGCAGCCTTGGAAAATCTTTCTAACTTTCTTGGTGGGAGAGGCAAGGAAGAGGGTGAGGAGGGACCAGAAGAGGAGTATTTGCAGAGGGGAAACAGAGGGTGGGGCAAGCTGGGCTCTTATGTCGGCTGTTGGCCTCTCTCTGGGTCCCAGACTCAGGTAAAGAAGGAGGGGCCCCTGACCTTGCTGCAGGGAGGGCAGGATGGGTAGCAGCCCTCTCACCTGGTAGATGGGCCTCAGCACCATGGAGAGCTCCCACAACCCTACCAGGCCCCAGCCTGAACCCAGCCACGTGTCTGCTGAGTCAGTGCCTGAGGTTCCTCCTGCGGAGTCTCATGGCTATGCTGCCCACAATGGGTGGGGCCCCATGGTTCCTGTGTTTCCCCCACATTGGCCTGGATAGGCCAAGACCTCAGGAAGGAACAGTGTGTTTGTTGACAGACTGGATGATGTTCTCCAGGCTACTCCTACCATGCCCCAGCAGCTCCTGGGTCCCAGCGACCATCTTCCCACACTCCACTTCCTCTCAGAGTTTTAATTTAACCAAGCCATCCTTTCTTCTCCCTGAAGAATCAACATTTTCTCTGTCTTTTGACATTTATTTTATTTTATTTTTACATGCGGCCTCCCAAAGGCTGTAATTTATGGCTAATACCATGCAATCAGACACAATGGCTGGGTGCCTGTGAGCAAGAGCAGGCAGGCTCCCTGCCAGGTGCCCCTGCCCCCACCACCACTCTCAGGGGTGCCCGTGACTGTGAGGCCTCTGGGTACAAAGTCCATGAGTTAAGACCTCAAGCCCTTATCTGGAGGACACAAAGAATAGGTTCCCAGCTGCCCTGAAGCAGCCCAGTAGTGTGGGGGCTTCTGCAGAGAACTAGTCTGGGTGGAGGGGGAGGTGGGTTGCTCAGGGGCTCCCTGCTGGGATGGCCTCAGCTGCAGAGAAACCCCCCAGCTGAGGTGCCAAGGAGATGCCTCTTGGCCCGCACCTCCTCACTGCCTCCCTCCCCCCGCCTCTGCTGTGCTGTGCCCGCGTGGCTCCCGCACTGTAATCTACGGCGCTGTTACTCTGTGTCAGTGATTTAAATCCTCTGATGGAGCTGGTGACAGCTTAAATGGCTGCCATCCCCTCCTAGTACCCGCCAGGCCCTGACGAGGCCCCATGGGGGGAAGGAGGGTTAGCCAACGTGGGGTTCAGACAGTATTTTCCAAGCTTGAGGGTGGCCAGGCTGCTCTTCCTTGCCCCTCTAAAGGGGAGGGAATGAATCATTCCCTCTCCTTCCCCTCACCAGTGATCAAGGAGGGAAGATAAAACCCTCCATAAATCCCCCGGAAATGGAGTATCTGGAGCATGCTCAATTCTACCTGCCCGCAGGTGAGAGACGCAGGGGCGGGGGCCAAGGAGAGAGGCACCCAGCAGCCCATCTCTGCAGCCCTGTGGCCTGTGACAGCTGGGAGCAGGGCAGGCCTGAAGCTCAGCTGTGCTCAGACCCTGCCCCAACCTCACCAGTCACCTCCAATTATGCTGATGCTCAAACCTCAGCCCTCCCAGGGCCTCCTTCCTCTTCTGGAGTCCTCCCCTCTGTTCAGATATTTGATCTCCAGCCCAATCTCTGTTCTGCTAATGGGGGGGGGATATTGTACCTATGGGGAAACAAAGGTACACAGTGGCAGAGCTGGCTCAGGTCACCCAGGAGTCAGTGGCAATGCAAGCCCTGGCCCCCAGCCCTTGCCTCGTCCTGAGTTTCTTGGAGGGTGTGGGCATCTCGAGAGTGGGGCTGGCAGCAGGTCCAGAGCAGGGCACTCAGCTGGGGGCAGAAAGCAGAGCTGGCAGGTCTTGTTGCTGGATGGGGTCTCTCAGATGAGATCGGGTGCGTTCAGGGTGGCATGGCCATAAACTGGATGGGGTCATTCAGTGCTGGATCAAGAGAGCCTATGAGGGCTCAGCACTGCCTGGTCCTCTGGCTCTGAGGTCCTGGACCCTCCCAATACACCCACAGAAAGAGTGGCCTGCCCAATCCAGCAAGGTCCAAGTCTCACGTGGGCGTCTCGTGTGGATGGGGCTTGGGGGTACCAGGTCTCAGCTCTGTTGGGGGATGTCAGAGACGAGACCTGGCTTTTCTGAACCCCGTGCCTTACACCACATGCATTCCCGGGACATTGTTCATGACTCTATTGAGCTTAAGTCAAATGCTTTGCATCCCCAAATCCAACTGATTCATAATTACAAGGAGCAAGTCTGTCTTTAGTGTAATGTGTTCAGGAAAACTGGTGGATTTAATTTCAGGCCTCTACTTTAATGACCTTCCCCCAATCTGAGCAGGAATACCCAGAGAGCCCCATCCAGATTGGGGGAAGGTCATTAAAGCAGAAGCCTGAAGAAGGGTGGGTGGAATTCAGAAGAAAGGCTCGTGGGAGAGGGTAGGTATTCCAGTCAGAGGGAACCACATGAATGAAGCAGCCCCTGAGGGGGAGCCAGACTTTGCCCTGACGGCAGAGAGGGAGAGAGGTGATGTGACAGAGCTCCCGCCCAGGAGGGGCAGACACAGGTCTCATGACCTCCTTGTCCTGTGTGAGGAGACAGGACCCCTTTCGCTAGAAGTGGAAATTGAAGCTCAGTGAGTTTAACTAACTTGTCCAAGGTCAGCAATTTGCAAGTGGCTGAGCTATGACTTGAGCCTGGGTCCTATTGCCGCCTTTCCGCTCCCACCTGAGCCAGGACGCAGGCTAAGCTGGGCTTGTAGCTTGCCAGCCTCCTAAACCCCTGTAAATCCCTCCTGGGAGCAGGAAGTGTCAGAGGAGTAATTAAATGATTGAGTGAGCAAGGCCAGCAACTGGAACGAGGCACTCGGCCACACCAGGTGTCCTTCCAAATAGCCACATGTCCCCAGCTGGGGGCTCCAAAGGCCTGAGCTGGTAGGAGGGGCCTGTCTCCCTGCCAGGGGTGGGAGGCAGGCTGACTGTCAGCCCTTGGTGCAGGACCACTGGAGAGTGAGCTCAGGGCTCCGTAGGGCAAATTGTTCCCCCTGAGTGATCTATTACTACATTACTGCCACCATTCCATGCGGTGAGCTCACAACACGAAGGAGTGGACCCTGGACAGATGAATGAGTATAGTGTGAGGTTGCTGAGGTGGGGGCAGGGCCTGACTCCTGACTTCTTTTCTTTCCTTTTTTTTTTTTTTTTTTAGCTGTCACCCTGGCTGGAGCGCAGTGGTACAGTCTCGGTTCACTGCAACTTCTGCTTCCTAGGTTCAAGCAATTCTCCTGCCTCAGCCTCCCAACTAGCTGGGACTACAGGCATGTGCCACCGTGCCTGGCTGATTTTTGTATTTTTAGTAGAGACGGGTTTTCACCATGTTGTCCAGGGTGGTCTGGAGCTCCTGACCTTAAGTGATCTGCCTGCCTTGGCCTCCCAAAGTGCTGGGATTACAGGTGTGAGCCACCGTGCCCGGCCTTGAGGCTGACTTCTTAGGGTCCCATTTCAACTTGAGCAGGCCCCTCAGAGCCAGGTGTAGGAGTAAGACACACTGGGTTTCTTCCCACTTGCAGAAGCCCCTTGACGACTCTACACCCCCGATCCACAACCCTGACTCAGCGGCTTAGTCCACCTCTCCTTACCTCCCACCCCAACTGCCTTAATGACTTTTTAATAAATTGAAAAATTGTTTCAATACCAAATGCGATCCCGGGACATTGTTCGTGACTGTATTGAGCTTAAGTCAAACGCTTTGCGTCCCCAAATCCGACTGATTAATAATTACAAGGAGCAAGTCTGTCTTTACTGTAATGTGTTTAGGAAAACTGATGGATTTAATTTTTTTATCGGCCAAAGTAAGAAAATGTAATCTTTCTGAAAGTATCTAATACAACAATGCACCATAATTAGTTTCTCTGGAAACAGGCATAATGGAATAGAATAATAAATCACTTCTCCTTTCGTCCCTTTCTTCTGATGGAGAGAGATTTCCCTTCCACGGGGCTGGGAATGGGACAAGGAACAGAACTGGGGGAGATGTGCAGCCCTGGCTCCTCTCCGTTGAGTCTGCAGATTTGGCCCTGCCCCACCCACCAAGAAGCTCAGGGTGCAACTCATCTATTCCCAGGTCAGACCCCAAACATTTCTCAGAAGCTGGGACCCAGGCTCCAGGGTTGTGGGTGTTCCTGCCTCCCTCACCAGTCAGATCCATACCCGTGGCCTTTGACATCTCCCCTCCTGGGCAGCCAAGATGACATACCTTGGGGGACTGCAGTGACAAATTATTATTTTGGTTGACTGTTTAGGCGTCCCAAGATGAGGGAAGTACAATAGACCAGCAGAGAAGGACTCTTAATTTGGGACTGGAATAGCTCAGTTACTAACTTTCCTGATGTGCCCCCTGCCCCCAGCTTAGGTGGCTGGGGAAAAAGGGAAGAGGGAAACATCAGAAAGAGGGGAGAGGGTGAGGGGGTGGGTCAAGTTCAGCCTCCAGTTTCCCTCAGGCAGCCCCCCGGGGTGGCTTACCAGACAGCTCAGTCTTCCTGGGCCCTGCCCCCACCGTAGGGCAGCCCTGCCTGGCAACCTCCACAGTCCTCTTCCCCTGCACCCCCATCCTGAGCCAACCCCTGAGGTGTGGGTTGTTCTCATCAGAAACTCCCGTTTACCGGATGCTCCCTGCTTAGCTGCCACCCTGCCCCAGGCCTACAATCAGTGATGACAGGATACTTGTTTGTTTATTGATCCTGACCAGCCTTCTGTGGCCTAGTGATGGATGATGTGGGAAGAGCCCTGCTTGCCCGGGCACAGGCACCCCAGTACCGGAAGAATCAGACGCGGGCTTGCGTGGACCCATCCCCATCCTGACACATCACTGCCCCTCTCCTGGCCTTGGCCTATGGTGATGGAGCAAAATGAGCCCCAAACTGGGAATCTGGAGCCCTGGGGCTGAACCCCAGAATTCCAGACTGTTACCCAGAGGCCTCAGGCAGACATCTCCCTCCTTCCCTGCAATCCCTAGCCTCGGATCTCCTCCTACAGCCCAAACCCTGGGGCTAGACCAGACTGCAGGGACCCTCAGCCAGGTTTGAATTTGGAGGATCAGCATGTGACAAGGGTGCCCCAGCTGGTGCCTGATAGATGCATGCACAGACCTGGAGGCTCACAGCCCACACCAGCCATTCCATACCCATTGCCTTTGATATCTCCGTTCCTGGGCACCCAAGATGACATGCCTTGGGGGACTGGAGCCCTGGGGCTGAACCCCAGAATTCCAGACTCCAAAGGCCTCATTCCTCTCTGTGCATACCTCATTCACCCTCCTCCTCTGTCTTGGCCTTCTTGCTGAAGCTGGCCCATTCTCTCCTTCTCTGTACCCTCCTGAGACAATCCCAGCTGCTTCCTGCCCCAGCCTCTCCCACTGCAACTCACCACACCCATGGCCAGAGCCACTGTCCAAGGCCCAGCTCAGACCCTCCCTCTCTTTCCACAAGGCTCCCCTGGGACAGGACAGGCTCCCACGTGCTGCTGGCTAACCCAGCCTCATCTCCAGAGGCATTCGTTCCTGGAGTCCCAGAGCCTTGCCCATCTGCCTCCTGAGGAAAGGCTCTCTGGCATCTGGGAGCCGGTGTCTGGAGCAGGAAGCCCAGCCTGTGATCCCAGGAGGACTGAGGAAGCCCCACCTGAGCCCTCACAATCCTGCTGGACCATGGGGCCGGAGGACATGGATAGGTGGGGCAAGGAGTGAAGGCAGGGAGAGGAAGAGAAATCAGATCTCCACTGTTGGTGGGTGCCAAATCCACCTGATCTCCTTGCTTCCTGGCTAAAGGTAGGATTGCACCTTCCTGCCCCCTGGTGGTCATGCAGGGGTGCGTGCCTGGTTCCAGCGATGAGTGGTAAGCAGAGGCAGCACTTTCAGGGCAGGGCTTTTAACTGCCGGTGTGAGAACTTTAGGGGCCGGCTCTCCCTCCACCATGACAACAGTCAGTTTTCCAGAATTTGGCTGTCTGGCCAGCCGGGGCTCAGTATGAGGATGACACAAAACAGAGCCTCAGCTGACCCGTGAAGAGCAGGGAGCAGGAAAAAGAGATAAATCTTCATTATTTTAAACCAGTAAGATTTTAGGGTTGTTGTCATTGCAACCTAACTGAGCCCATCCTGACTGGTATGAGGAGGAAGGATCTTCGCTGTGAGCGGCTGTTATTGGAACAGGGGAGGGGAGGGATGGAAGCGACCATAGTCCATATGCCAGGAGGCTGGCTTCTCTCTCTTGTTTAGATGGCATAGCCCTTTCTCTCTCTGTGCCTTGGTCTCCCTACCACTAAGCTGCCTGTGTATCTTTTGGGACTGTGGGAACAGTGTAAAAGTGTCTTGAGTCGGGGAAGAGTGAGCACAGGTGACTGTGGATGGGGATGGTGATAGTGAGTCCAGGTGGGGCAGGGCAGGGTGGGGGAGTCGCTGCTGCTATAAGGGTGACAGTGATGTGACCACGATGGGGACAGCAGCACTGAACTGCTGGAGGCAGTGTTGGTGATGGTGTCTGTGCTGGCAGTGAGGGTGCTGACAGCAGTTGAGTCCCTGCCTGTCAGCCTGGCCCAGGCCCTGACTTCCACCAGGGCACAAGCGTGGCAGTGATCACAGCATTCCCAGATGGAAGGTCCCCAACATTGATTAATTACCTCTGCTGGAGCTGGCTAATTGTCCACTGATCTCTGCCCTGTCTGCCTGACCTGGGCGAGCCTTCCAGAGCAGTACCGCATGGCGTCAGGGCAGGGGTTTTCCAGATATGCCAGCCTCACGTCCTCTTCATTAGCCTTAGATGAGCAGCCCCTCACTGCGCACAACGCAGGCTCCTTCTGGGAAGCTGGGTGTTGTGCTGGGCAACTATACAAGGCATCAGATGGTGTTTTCCTGAAACTTGATGAGCACAATATGGAGTTGCCATGTGCCAGTGATGTGCGCCGGGTGCAGTCTGTTGGGGGTGGGGTGCTCAGGGACGTGGCCAATGGAGTCCACCCTTGGATGCTCCTTATAGATGTTGCGGAAGTAGCCTTGGCTCCATCAGCAAAAATCTCTGCCCCTTCCCTGTGGGACCTTGCACTGGCCGCTGAGGGCACCATGGATTCAGCAATGATTCCACCCTGCCTTACCCCCTGGGAGTCCCAGTCTGAGAAAGGAGGCAGTTCCAGACCCAGACATACCCAGTACGATGTGTTTGACATGGACATCTGGGCAAGGGCCAGGCCAGAGCAGCTCTCTGATCCTAAGAGCCTCTGCCTCCGGCCCATCTCACTCCTGATACTGATGGGCAAACTGAGGTTAGGAATGGGTGAGGCAGGTCCCAGGCCACACCAGGATAAGCTGGGCCAGGGCCACATTCTTGTCTCCTGGCCAGGGCTCCTCACACCACACCCCACCTCCTCATTCTGAGCTCTATTTTTGCTGGAAGGCACAGATGAAGATTAAAAAAAAAAAAAAAAAAAATCCTGTTTTGTTTTTGCTGAATCGGCACTTCTGTCATCCCAATCTGAAGGGCTTGGCTTGTCTGCTCTGAGGGGGAAAATGCTTCCATTTAAAAGCAGAACTAAAAGAAAAACATCCACAGGCCCCATTTCACTGCGCCAGACACGATGAGCAAACCATGGTCGTTAACATGATAAAAGTCACTTTGTCTGTGTGTAAAATTCATTTTTCCCCATTTAGCACATGGTGCATTTGCATCATGCTGCAGTTCCCAGGCTGTGATCTCCTCCCAAGGATGTCCCAAAATTGTTCCCATTCCCCAGGCAGGGTTAGGCCTGGTGAGGCTGGGGCCACAGCAGCTGTTCCCTTGGCCGTGAGGTTTTCTTCCTGGCAGCATCAAGGGAGACCTTGAATCCCCATATTTTCCAGCCAGGCCTGGAGGGGACTTGGCAGGATGAATGAGTGGAGTATCTGGGCACCCCAATGCACCCCTGTTGGACCAGTCCTTGCCCTGGCTCTGCCACACAGTACCCACAGGGGTCTCCCTGTCCAGCAGCCTGACCCAGAGTCCCATCTGCACCCCCTCAGCCCCAGAGCAGGGCCTCACCCACTCCTGCCTCAGAGAGGGAAAGGAGTTGCCTTTGGTCACCTGTGCAGCTGAGGCAGGGCTCATTCAGTTCCACCACACCAGGGCCAAGAGTTCAAATCCCATCATTACCAGTGCCAGGGCCAACAAGTGTCAAACACCAGGGCTGAAGCTGACAGCTTGAGTCCTGCTTCCCATCCTGTCTTAGAATATAGCCTCAGAGCTTCCTCTCACTTGGATTTAGTTTCCCCAACTATACAGTAACCCATTCCATGGGCCAGACTCTGAGGTCCTTTTCAACTGTATCCTTCCCTGAAAGTTGTTCAAACATCATCAACTCTTCAGCCTGAGCCTTCAGGGGGACCCAGCACCATGGGGGCACCACAGCTGTGGGCCAAGTGGCAAGTGGACAGAGAGGGCAGGAAGCAGCAGGCCAAAGAAGACCCAGGGCCTCCTAGAAGGCCCCAGCCCCAGCTTCTCCCCACAGAGGCTGAGCTGGCTCCTGGAGGAGCTGGCATCAGTCTGCTGCCTCAAATGGCCCAGGTGAAGCAGCTGCCAATGCTGAGTCTGTGGATAAGATCCAGCCCCAGGGCTTTGGGAGGTGGGAATGGAGGCCTCCTTTCTGCAGAGCTTTGCCAGCAGGCATGGGAAAAGGGGGAAGGCCAGGACTTCCAGGCCCCTGCCCCTCAGCCCTGGGGACTTAGACACAGTTACTGATAACGCTACCAGCTGCAACGGGCAAGGAAAGAGAGACAGCCCCTCCTGGAGAGAAGGAATGCAGAGGGCCCTGGGGAGAGTGGAGGAAGAGCCAAAGAGGAGATGAGCATTGGCCCCAAGAAGGAGAGGGAGGGACCCCTTAGGTAGCATCCTCACCTGGCCCAGGGGTGGGCCTGGGGAGTGGACTCAGAATGCACAATCTGGAGAACTGGATTCACAAGCAGCCCTGCCCTGCTCCCTTGACTGGAGAGCCAGAGAGGCTGCGAAGGCCTGGGCAGCAGACGGGAGTCCTGCTAAAACTAGGGAACATGTCCAGGCTACAGGGGCAGCAGAGCAGGTTGCAGGCCCTTTAGAGATGATGCTGGGGTCCCCACATGACTTTTTCTGGGACAGGCAGGACCCAAGCAAGGCCATAGTCCAGCCTCAGGGTATGGTGTGAACTGTCCCTCCCCTCCAGTCTGGGCCATGGAGACTCTGTGCCCCACACCCACAACTTACATCCTGCTGCCTGAAGAGGGGCCCCTGACAACAGTTCTCAGGGACTCTGGAGCCCCTGGGGAGGGGCGAGGGGCCCCGGCCCTGATGTGAGGGTGCGGGAGGCGCAGTGCGCAGGGCGGGTGGGGCCCGGCAACAGCTGCTCACTTACTGAAGCTATTTTATAATATTGCCAGAGCTTTTAAAATAATCCCATTTCGGCAGAATATTCCCAGCTAATTGGAGCTGTCTCTTTCTTATTAAACAGAAAGGTTATAAAAATGTGTGTTGAGGGTTTAAGAGCAATACCTCTCGGCTGCTCTGATTGTTATGACAAGGATAACGTACCGGAAGCCCGTGCTTGGCTGGCTGGGCGGAGCAGGCTCTGGTGGCTGGGCAGGGGCAGCAGTGGGGGCAGGGGCGGGCAGCGGAGCAAGGACGGGGGCAGGGACGGGGCAGTGGCAGGGCCAGGCTGGCTCTCCTCGTGGCGCCCCGCACAGCACACGCTTGAGGAATGGCAGCCTTCCCCAGAACAATTGTTCTCTAAACACTTAGGCTGCTGTGACAGGGCTGTCCATCACCCAGGCCTCCGACTGGGGGAATTCGCATAATTTACTGAGAGGCAGAGGAGAAGTGGGGAACTGATTCCAATTAGCTGAGCTGGGAGGCAGATGAGTTCGCCAAGACCTCAGTTCTTACGGAGGATGAATAAATACCTGCCCCCCTCTCCATGAAGTGGGGCAGCCTGAGAGAGAGGGCTCTCTGCCCCGACAGTTGTTCTGGCAACTGAGGGGCCTGCTGGGCCGGGGTACCAATAGCTCCCATTCTGCAGATGAGAACATGAAGCCCACAGCTGTAAAAGGCTTTTCACAAGGTCGTCCTAGGAGAGTGGAAACCACAGTCCAGACCCTGTCAGGGGCAGAAGCCTCTGCCCAGCACCTGTACCACCTCCAGTGCAGGGCATGCACCCTGATTCTGTCCTGGGAGCCTCTCAACCCCCTGACCACCCTCCATCAGAACAACCCTACTTCAATCTGGCATATATTAGGGATCTGCATCCAATTTAGTTTAAAAATAATTCCTTGTTGCTTTAAAACCAGTTTGAAATCCAGTGTCCTGGAACAGGTAGACCCAGCTTCCATGGATCCCCTCCCTGCCTGGAAGCTGCCCCTGTCTGATCAATTTACCAGACCCTCCTGGGGCCTTTCTAATAGAAGGCAAGATTCCATACTGAGCTCAGCCACCCACCTCTGGACCCTTTCTGTTTGTCTGTCTTGGAGTCTCTCTGAGACTCTGCTTCCACCATTGCTCACCGCAGGCCACGCCACTTTCCCTGTGCACCTCAGAAACAGGCAGGGAGGCCTCCACGTGCTGCCCTCCTTGCTGACCAATCACTGAAATGGACCCTGAGCCTGGCCCTAACCTTGACTTGGGGCTCTGTTCCTAGCTGGCTGGGTGGGGGTGTCTGGCATGTGCCAGGCCTGGCTCATCACCTCGGGGAGTGGTGTGTGTAGGGGTGGTGGTGGCACTCCTGCCCCGCCTCCCTCTGCAGGTCTGGAGGACACCACGAGTACAGTCTTTCCATAAATGCTTTATGATTCAGCAATGGGAGAAGCCCCCAGTGGCCTCCCAGCAGCTCTGAAAGGAAGATGAGGAGTTTACTGAACCCATTTTACCTTCAGGAAGACTGAGGTGCAGTGACGTCAGCCAACAAGCTCAAGGTTACCTGGGCCCGGTGGATGTCTGCTACCTCCCTAGCCATGAATCAGGCCAAGGCGCTGGATGACTGTCCTTTCCACCCTGTGCTCATGGGACATTTCTCCCATGATTTGTGGCCGCAGCTTGGATCTAGCCTGGCCACCCACCTCCCAGCCTCCTGTCCTGCCTGCTCTGGTGGAAAGGGCTCTTTCATCATGGAGAAGCCTCACTCCTCGAAACAGAGCAGACCTTCAATGCTTCACTGGCTTTCCCTGGAGCAGATCCTACCTCAACACCTTTTACTAGTTCTCCAATGTTACCTTCATCTGGAATGTCCTTCTCTACTCCACCTCCAGAAAGCCTTCCCATATTCTGGCAGCAGAAAGCAGCCCCTGTCCTCATGCACACCAAAGTGCAGACGTTCAACTCTAAGCCTCAAGGAGTCCAATAAGGGGCAGGAGAGGAAGGAAGGGGGCTGGGCATAGGACCCTTGCCTCATTCATGGGGTCTGAGGCTGCTCACCTCACTGGCCATGTGCCAACAAATCTTCAACTCTCTCCTGCAAAGCCCTCCCCAGAGGTACCTTGGTGGGGAGGCACAGTAAAGAGGCTCAGCTAAAATGAGAGAGAGGCCGCCGAATTGGATCATTGGTGAAACCCAAAGGCTGCACTGTCACCCTGGGAGCATTTCTAATAATTTGCATGCCATGTGCATAGTTTTGCATATTGAGATAAAATGGGATTACTAAAAAAAAAGATTACAATATGCTCCTCATGAATCAACCCAGGAGGAGCTGGATCGGGAGTTGGAGCCCATCTTTGCTGCTTCCCAGCCAGCCTTAAACAAGCCACTCAGAACTACTGGAGCCTCAGTTTCTTCATCTGCCCAGTGGGGCAATTGGGCTAATGCTACCTACCTGGAAAGCTGTTTTGAGAATTAGACATCCTTCTGGCCCAGTGCCTGGTAGGAAGTGGGGATGAAGGGGTTGAAAAGGACGGAGTGGTGATGGGGGTTATTATTCTGGAGGAAACATCAGGAATTCTTACTTGAAAATCATAAGCCCCAGTGACCTGGGGCAAGCCCTTTTCATCTGTACAGTGAACATATAGTCCCCAGGGGAAGTTAGGAACAGGGGCACTCCAGCCTGGGGTCTAGCCCCTTGGGGCCTACTTATAGGTACCGCAGCAAGACTCAGTGAGGTCACAGTGTGGTCCCTGTGGTCCCAAACCTCTGCCAAGAACAGGCTTAGGGGCCTGAGGGGTGAGCAGAGCCTGGGGTAAGAAGACCCTAGAGCTGTCCAGCTTTCTATGCGAGCAGCCAGACCAGCCTGAATGGGCAGCAGCTACCCAGGCACGTCCAGGAGAACGGCAGTAGTGCGTGTGCATTTGTTGGGAGAGGGGACCACTGAGTGGCTGGGGCTTACAGGGAGCTTTGAATCTAATCAGAGAGATGTGGCTGGCAGGGAATAGCAGGGCAGCCTGGGAGGAGGTTACATGGAGTTCTGAAGGCAGGGTTCATCTTTTGTTTGTTTGTTTGTTTGTTTGTTTGAGACAGAGTTTCGCTCTTGTTGCCCAGGCTGGAGTGCAATGGCACAATCTCGGCTCACCACAACCTCTGCCTCCCGGGTTCAAGCGATTCTCCTGCCTCAGCCTCTTGAGTAGCTGGGATTACAGGCATGTGCTACCAAGCCTGGCTAATTTTGTATTTTTAGTAGAGACAGGGTTTCTCTGTGTTGGTCAGGCTGGTCTCAAACTCCCGACCTCAGGTGATCCGCCCGCCTCAGCCTCCCAAAGTGCTGGGATTGTAGGCGTGAGCCACTGTGCCCAGCCAGGGTTCATCTTACTCCCAGGGATCTGACCTGCAGGACTGGCAGGGGTCACACATGCCAAGCCTGACCCCAGGCCTCAGCGCGGTGGAGGTGACGTATGATTACATAGTCATTTATTCATCCATCAACACTTGATAATGCCCTACACTCTGAGGGGTGAGCATGCCTGGCATACCCATTGCCCTGGTGTTTGAGTTCTACCTTCCGCTCTTGCCCCACGCCTGACTCACTGACAATCTTTCCTGTCCATGGCCTGCTCCCAGCCACCCCACAGCAGCCAGCTTAGATTTTCAGGTAAGACCTTGGTGGCTTGCTGCAAACTGCTGAGTCCACATGCTGATCCTCCCTGAAGTTTCTCTCAGAGAGACTTCCCCCCGCCTCTGCCTCCCTGAAGCTCCTCCTCACTCATTTAGAAATTAAGACCTCAGCAAGATGGTGCTTTGGAGCTGCCAAGCAGGGCTCAGGAAGGCCATGGCGGAGGGAGGGGAGGGGCTTCCAGCTGGTGGGAACATAAGTAGGTAGGAGCCTCCTCACTGTCCTCTGGACTCTCACTAGCCTATGCAGGTACAGCCTCCCAAGCACCCCTTCTGGGGCCTGGAGCCCAGCAAAACTCTCTGGGAGGAGAGAGGGTTTAGTTCTGCCTTGGGGGCTCCCAGACCTTTAGGGTCTGTCTAGGCTACTGAGGGGCCCTCTGCTCTCTGCATTTGTCTTGGCACCTGCCTTGCTCTGCTGGCCTCAGTATAAGCCCCTTATCAGCAAGTGGAAAACAGACACCGAACATGGGAACATGGGCCAGCTCTAACCATCAGACAAGACCATGGATGGCCCCAAGCAAGGATCCAGGGGACATGGGACCTGGTCTCTACTGCTTACTGGGTAACTTTGGGCCTACCCCAAACCTCTGAGGCTCAGTTTGCCCAACTATGGAATGGAGTAAGGGGTCCACAGAGATCCTGCTGTCCTTTGAAGGGGATTCTGCGGCTCAGTCATCTCCAGAGTGGCCAGGATGTTTCCTATCTGCCCATACTCGGGGCCCAGGTGGAACGGGACCCAGAATCCTGACAAGCCATAGTCATTTCTGGACTTGTACCCTGGACAGCCTCCCCTTCCCACCTCACACCTTTGGGGCAATGATGCCCCTCCCTCAGCTAGCCCACCTGGGGGCAATGGTCCCAGGCCAGCCCCTGTCCTGTCTATCCCCCGAAACTCCCATCCCTGTCCCCATTTCCTGCCATACCACATGGCCTGCATCTTCCATCCTGAGCAGATGCTCCTTGTATTTGCTTAACTAGGTACTACTTCATGCTAGCAGAAGAGAGACAGGAGTGTTTCTACCAAGCTTGGGGAGGGACAGCCCTGCTCACTTTGCCCCTTTGTGTGGCCTGAAGAGCCAGAACTCCCAGCCCTGCGTGGGCCCAACTCTTAACTGTGCCTCCGAGGCAGCAGAGTAGCCTCCAATCCAGAATGACCTTCCGCAGGAGGGGCTTACCCATTCCCCCTTGGGTCAGCAGCATTGAAGGTTTCATGGAGGCCTGGGCTGGAAAACGCCCTCCTCCATTTGGAGTATGTTCAAAGGCTGGCGGACTGGCTTCTGGGGCAATAGATCCAGACTGAGAGGGGCTCCTCCAGCATCTACATCCTTAGGTTACTCCAACCAGCTGGTGAGGAGCCCCATGCCTCCTTGCTCTCTGCCCCCCGCCCCCCGCCCCCCAGCTCACCTCAGGCCTGGAAGCAGGCACAGGTCTCAAAGGCCCCAGCTCTAGAGAGAGCAATGAAGACTGCAGATGAGGCCATGATGCTGGGGTGGAGAGATCTACACCTGTGCTAATAGGAAAGCTGGATTTGTTATAAGCCTGAGAGCATCCCTTCCCCTCCCCGCCCGGTGTCCAAGAAACTCAAGTGGAGGGGCCTGAGTGCCAGCACCACCCCAAGGAGGCAGGCACCTCACCAAATGCAGCAGGGCTGCCTCTCAAGCCCTCCAGACTCCCACGACATGATGCTCCTCCTGGCCCTGCCTCCACCCCACACAGCGCCATCCTCCCCTGCAGGTTCCAAGAACCATCTAGCTTCATCCATCTTCCAGGTTCAACAAACAGAGTGCTAACTGCCCCTCACAGGAAGAGCAGCCATCAGTTAAATTAAGTGATGGTAGAGCCAGGTCCTGCCCTCTCCACAGCTGCCTAGCAGAGGCTAATTCCCTAAGGAGTTGATGAGCAGAAGCCAAGAGGTGCTTTGTGCAGAAGCAGAAGACTCGAGGACTTTCCTCAGGGTGCTTCCCCCACCTGTGTGCTGAAGAAGATACTTCCTTGGGTATACAGCCTTGATCTCTCCTGCCATTTCACATCCATCTATACTTAGGGCAGTCACTCAAGTGCCTTCTGTTGTTACCAACAGGAAGGTGGATGGCATGAGGTATGGCCCTGCCCTCAGAGAGCCTCCTCTGAGGAAGCAGACCCCTCATTCCTGACACAGTGGGCAGAGCTGGCTTATTCATGAGATGCATCCCTGGCCCTCTCGTTTCATTCAGCAAGTCGCCAAAATCCTCTGTGCCTCAGTTTTCTCAGTTGCAAAATGAGCAAGTAAGTTAGGGACAGTTGTCTTCAGAATTACTGACAACCAGATCCCAACCGTGGGCAGGGAAGGGAACCGCCCAGGAAGCTCTTCCCCAACCCCCTTGGTCGGGGAGGCTGGGCCCGCTTCTCACCCTTCTCTGACTGGCCTGGAAGGGCAGCTATCAGAGGAGACAATTTGCCGTGGCCATTCCGCTGAGGCGTTGATGGGATGTTGGGCAGTGATGGAAGGCTGCCTCGTCACAGCCCAGCTTAGCCTACCACCAACACTCTTCGCTTCCACCTAGAGGCAGAAAAACACATCTTATGGAGAGTTAGAGCTGCTGTCAGTGCTGGCCGGGGGCTCTGAGGAGACTTTTATTTATTCGGAAACGATTCAGACACCTAATGCTCTTCTGAAGGGAGAATTTCTCTCTTTTATTTGTCCTCATTTTCTGCTGCCAGAGTGGGATGAAGGCCTTAGGGGAGGGGCAAACCAGCTCTGGGCTCTTGCACTACACACATCAAAGCACGTGCGACACGGGTGGCACCAAGGGGCCTCCTACTCCCCTGGGCAGATGTTTGGGCCAGGGTCCTCTCAAAGAGGGTTCTGAGGGTTCTGAAGACCCCAGTGGCTGGGAGCAGGTACAGAGGACGGAACTTAGACCTTAGCCTGGAGCCTGTGTCTCTTTGCTTACTGGAAGCTTGAGACCAGTCCTGCCCCTCCATGGCCCTCAGTTTCTTTATCAAAAAATGAGCAGGTTGATCCTGACCTCTCTGAAGAAAACTCCAGACTGTCTGGAGCATCTGCCAGTGGCAATGGGGACAGCTGAGGCAGGGGCTCCTGGTGGGAGCAGACCCTCTAGCTGAGCAGTTGTGCCCATTTCCGTCCTGTTGAAGCTGGGAGGACCTGAGTTTTGTGAGGGTAGCTGAGGCAGTGAAGGTGAGGCTGAGCTTCCCTGCGCTCACACAACCAATGATCAACTTGTTTCTCCTCCTTCTCTAAGGACAAAGCCACCCAGGGTCCTGGTGTCCTGGATGCAGGGGTGAGCAGGCTGTCCTGTCCTGACACTGCCCAGCTGAGCCTTGCCCCATGCTGCTTGTGAGGCTACACCACCTCTCTCCCTGCCTCTGCCAGGAGCTCACTTACTCAGGCATACACCCCCCAGGGGAGCTGTGCCTGCCCCCAGGGAAGAGGGCCAGCTCACTTCTGTCTCAGGCCTTTGCTCAGACCCTCTGCCAGGGACACTCTTTTCTCCCACCTCCAGCCATTCATTTGTCCAAACCCTTCCTACCCTTCTGTGCCAGTTTCAAGGTCCCCTTGTCCAGGAAGCCTTCCCTGATCACCTGGGCCTCCTCAGAACACTGAGGGACCACTTGCTTTTTTTCACCGACATGATGTAATTATGTGTGGTTTGAGGTACTCACCATGTTTTTCCTGTGTATCACATTCCCCTACCAAGTGGGGAGCTCCCAGGGGCCAAGGATCAAGCCTCTTATACTTGCCAGAACCTACTCAATTAACCAGCATCCTCCCTTGCTCAGTCAAATAATCTGAGTTCAGTGACTCTTGGGATGATGGAGGTCTAACCAGGCGGCTTCCACTGCAGTACAGGGAGGCATGATTTTTCCACGGCCCAATGCTGAGTTATGGGCTTCCCTTCAGAGACCAGGATGGGGATATCAAGACCCATGGTTTGGTGTCTCTGAGACTGGCCTCATACTTGGTCATAGGGAGACAGATCTGGGATGATGACCCAGGTCTCCAGACTCAAAGCTCCACACTCTGATCTGCATTGACCACTGGGCAGCCTCAGGCAAGTCTCCTCCCTTTTCTGGGCCTCAGTTTCCCCTCTTTCTAATGAGGAGGGCCTATAGGTTCTGACTGTTCATGACCTGGGACTTGGCCCTAACTTTGATGTGCAGGTAGTGACAGCTTGCAATGCCTGAAAGGGTTAAACTCCAGCCCCCTCCATATATTACAGTAAGTGGTACTAAACTGACCATCGGTTGATATTGCGCCAAGGATCCTTGAAAAATTATTGACGTGTCCAGAGGTAGGGTCCTATCTGATTGCATCTGGAGGCCACTGAGCATCTATACCATGCTCAGACAGTGGCATTTTGGGGACCATTGCATCCTTGGGTATCCCCAAGGAACTGATGGGCGAGCCATGGCAGCCACTGGCAGGTGCAAGTGCTGGTAGTCCTTCATACGTGGAATGAATCCCAGCTGGGGGCCCTTGGGGACCAATGAGTCCAGCCCAAAGCGGGCAGAGAATAGGTAACTTAGAGTGGGCTGGATGAGGCAGGGACAGCAGAACACTGGCCAAGGCTGGGGCCAGCTCAAAGGACCCAGGTGGAGGCAGAGCTGGGTAAACAGGGCTCAGAAGGGCAAATGTTGGCTCAAGTCATGCTCACTCAAAAGAATGTCCCCTCCTCCTCGCCCTAATATGCCCATCCCGACCTATTCACTTCGCAAGACTGAGCTGAAATCCCTCCCCCTTTTCCAGGAATATTTCCCTGTCTGCCTGCATACGCAGCCTGCCCTTCTTGGGGATGGCTGAGTCTGTTGTCTCCCCTTCGCTAAGCCCCTGCTGAGTACCAAGTCTTCCCTCAGGGTGTTAGATGCTTTGGGTCTTCAGACCACCTTTTCCACATGGGGGTGTCTCCCACTATAAGGATGAAGAAATGGGCTCGCAGAGGCAAAATGACTTGCTTACACAACCTGTGATGTTTGATGTCAAAGCTGACACACCTCATGCCCAGGCCAGACCACCCTTCCTGGGTACACCCCTGGGCTCCCTTGACATGCCATCAAATGATTCTTTGTGTTTTTTGTGTGTTTTTGTTTGTTTGTTTGTTTCTTTGTTTGCTTTGAGACAAAGTCTTGCTCTGTCGCCCAGGCTGGAGTGCAATGGTGCGATCTTGGCTCATGGTACCCTCCGTCTCCCAAGTTCAAGCGATTCTCCTGCCTCAGCCTCCTGAGCAGCTGGGACTACAGGCGCCGGCCACCATAGCCAGCTAATTTTTTTTTCTTTTTTTGTATTTTTGGTAGAGATGGAGTTTTGTCATGTTGGACAGGCTGCTCTTGAACTCCTGACCTCAGGTAATCCACCCACCTCGGCTTCCCATAATGCTAGGGATTACAGGCATAAGCCACCATGCCTGGCCCCAAATGACTCTATATGTCAATACTTCCTGTGCCCTCCCATGGCTAAGCACTGCATGAGGCTTGGAGGGGGTGACAAGGACTAGGGAACCTCAGGGCTCAGCTCGACAAGAGTCCAGAGTAGGCTGGGTGTGGTGGCTCATGCCTGTAATCCCAGCACTTTGGGAAGCCAAGGCGGGCAGATCATGAAGTCAGGAGTTCAAGACCATCTTGGCCAAGATAGTGAAACCCTGTCTCTACTAAAAATACAAAAATTAGCTGGGTGCGGTGGCACGTGCCTGTAATCCCAGTTACTGAGGAGGCTGAGGCAGGAGAATCACTTGAACCAGGGAGTTGGAGGTTGCAGTGAGCCGAGATCATGCCATTGCACTTGCACTCCAGCCTGGCGACACAGTGAGACTCTGTCTCAAAAAAAAAAAAAAAAAAAAAAAAGAGGCCAGAGTGCAGGTGTGTTTCTGAACCCAAGGCAAGAGGCCACAGCATACTACTGGCCAGCGCAGGAAGCAGAAGGGACAGGACCAAGAGGAGGAGGCCCACCCAGTTGGGGGTGGTAGTACCCCAGGAAGGCTTCCTGGTATAAGTGGTATTAATGGGCTCATAAATATCTTGAGTTCAAATGGTAGCGGTAAAAGAGGGTATTCCAGGCAGGAGGAACTGCAGGAGTAAAGCCCGAGGCAGGAGTTTTCTCTGAATAAGGAGCTGTCCAGCCTGTTCATAAAAGGTGAGACTGGATGCGGGGCAGGCCAGGGTGAGAATCTCGCCACCACAGGCGTCCTGGATGTTCCTGATGGGCTTCCTATGAAAGGGCCACAAGCTGTGGAGTCAAAGTTGACACCAGCCCCAGTCTTCTCCTCACAGCAGGGAAGAGCCAGGGGCCTCCAGGACAGAAAGGACTGGGTTGTGCAGAGATGAGCTTCCTGGCTCTGGGAGAATCTAAATAGAGGCTGTGCAAACCCCGGGAGTTGGGGCTTGGGACGGGCCTCGAGTGGCACAACTGAGCCCATGGCCTGCTTGGCACATAGTAGTTTCTCTCTATGGCTCTATCAGTCTCTTCTGACCTGCTGAGCTGACCTCTCATGCAGAACTGGCACCTACCAGGCCCCCTGTCAGGGTAGCTTCACCTGCCCCTGCCACCCTATGTCTTCCAGCACAGGCAACTTGGGCCAGGTGGGCAGCTCCACATTTACCAATGTGCCTGCCATGGAAGTCCCCCTATTCCTTGGGAAGGCTCAAATTTTTCTCCCAAGATCTTAACGTGTGGCTGTAGCCAGCTGCCAAGAGGGCCGAGGATGTTGTGAGCCTCAAAAGTTGTAATCCATAAACACCTACCACTTGTTTACTCTTAATTACCTCCCCTCCTTATTTGTCTTTCTTTGACGGCCTGTCAACCAAAATCTCCTGCCTTTCCCTTGGCGCCAGCAGCCTCAATTAGGTGCACATCTGTGGAGGCTAGAACTGAAATGCCCAACTGCCAAAACCCACCCACTGTACCGAGACTGACTCTACGTGCCTGATGGCCTGGACACTTTGGGGATAGCGCGGCTACCCTGGTGTTGGAGGGCAGGGAGGCTGACCCTCACATTTCTCAGACCACTGCAGAGTCTGCTTTGGGAAGGCACCCATCCCCGACAGGGCACCCAAGAGGAATGATGTCCTTTATGATGGTCCCCTGGGGCCATGGGCACAGGTATTATTTGTCCAGCAAACAGGTAAGAGAGGATATCACAGGCCAGCCCTACCTTGGGCATGAGGAAGACAGAGATACTGGGGACAGGTCTCAGCAGGCAGGGCTGGGAGGGCGCCTGTTTAGCTCACGCTTGTCGACTCCTGAGCAGGACCCCTGCCCCCCTACCCTCCCATTGTGTCTAGAGGTGGCGGTGGAGGGGGGGGCAACTGGCTCAGTGAGGACCCTGCTTGTCCCCCCAAAGAGCTGGGCTATTGTCTCCCATAGTCCATCAGGTCCCACCTGTCCACCAGGCCCCTGGCCCCTGCGTTGCCTTCCTCTGATACTTTTTTGGGGGTCTCATGGTTTGGGATCTGCTGGCAAACCTCAATCTGGCCCCTGAAGGCTCATTCAGGTCAAGGGAGGAGGACACTTCAAGAAATGAAGGAAACTGTTCCCTGTCAAGCGCTGGTTTGCTGGGATTGGAGGAGCCAAGGCAGGACTAGGCAGCAAGGGAAGGTTGTCCTGGGCCCTATTTCCAGCCCCTACCCCTACCCTTTTCAGTCCAGGGGCTACTATTCCATTTCAACTGCAAGCCCTCCTTGGGCTGACTTGTGAATGGGTGATAGGAGGGCCACTGAAACCATGAGGTGGGGCATCTGGACGTTTCCGAACCATCCTGCCCAGCTGGTTACTATCCCTCATTCCTCGTGATAGGCCAGGCCTGTGGGCAGTTATTGCTGAGGGGGTCCTGCCCTGTGTCAAGTTGGTGGGGAGCATTCTCTCATCCTATCTGCACCAGAGGCAGAGCTGGGTTCCAAGGCAACTTCAACAGAATCCTAGGGATGGTCTCCCCTCATTGTGAATGCTTCAGTTTACCAAGAGATTCTCCCCATTCTCACTTCATCCTGGAAATGGGAGTGGGCACCCACACAAGCATTCACAAGCAAGGACATTGAGGCTCTGAAAGGGCCACAAGCTGTGGAGTCAAGGTTGACACCAGCCCCAGTCTTCTCCCCACAGCAGGGAAGAGCCAGGGGCCTCCAGGACAGAAAGGACTGGGTTGTGCAGAGATGAGCTTTCTGGCTCTGGAAGAATCTAAACAGAGGCTGTGCAAACCCCGGGAGCTGGGGCTTGGGACGGGCCTGCACACAGTGCCTGTTCAGCCCAGGGAAGTGAAGCAAGTGGCTGCAGAGGGCTGCATCCTGCCATCCCCAGTCCCCCACAACCGTACAGCCGGGCCCAGGTTTCCGCTTAGGGAACCAGGAGGTCCATGCCCTTTCTGCCAGCAGCCGGGCGTGCAAACCCCCGACAGAGAGAAATCTTGAAGATAGCTAGAGCCACGGGGGCTGTAAGTTCAGCATGGCTCCTTTTCTGGTCTCCGCTGAAGCTGTCACTCCACCATTAAACCTGTGACTCCAGGCCTTAAGCCTGTTGAAGGTCGAGCCCCCAGAAGGGTCACATATGCTCCTGCCTTGGGCCGCGGCGCCCGGGACTCTTCCTGCGGGTGGGGTGGAGAGGAGCGGCAGGGTCTGAGGTGTGGGGGCGGGGGCGCACCCGGGGCTCTCGGACAGCGGTTGGGGCGCAGGACGCGCGAGCCAGTAGGGCAGGCTTCGGGCTGCGCGGGGACGAGGGGCGCGCGGGCACGGGTGGGCGCGTGGCCGCGGCGGGGGCGCGCGGGGGCGGGCCAGCTCGGGAAGAGGGAGGGAGGGAGAGAGAGAAGAGGGCGGTGCCGGCAGGTTGGCGGCGGCTGCTATTTGAGCGCAGGTCCCGGGTCGGGCACTCAGAGCGCTTGGAGCCAGCGCTGCAGGAAGATCGCAGCGCGCGGCCCGCGGAGGCGCTGCGGCCCGTGCAGCCCCGGAGGCCCCGCGCGGAGAAGGCGGCGGCGGAGGAGAGGCCGAGTTACCGCCCGCCGCCCGCGCCCCCCCACCCCTCCGCCGCCGCCGCCGCCGCCGCCGCCACTGCCCCCCCTCCCCGCGGCGCCGCATCTTGAATGGAAACATGGCGGTGCCGGCTCGGACCTGCGGCGCCTCTCGGCCCGGCCCAGCGCGGACTGCGCGCCCCTGGCCCGGCTGCGGCCCCCAGCCTGGCCCCGGCACCCGGCGCCCGGCGTCCGGGCCCCCGCGCCCGCTGTGGCTGCTGCTGCCGCCGCTGCTGCTTCTACCGCTGCTCGCCGCCCCCGGCGCCTCTGCCTACAGCTTCCCCCAGCAGCACACGTAAGTGGCCTCGGCCGGCCGCGGGACCCCGGCCGAGCCTTGCGCCCCGCTCTGCCGCGGGTCCGCACTACTCCTTCCCTGCGCCCCGCGCCAGGGCAGAGGCGCTGGGTCCGGCTGCCCGCTGCGCCCGGGGGCGGCGGCCCCAAGCCCCGAAGGCTGGCAGCCGCGGTCCCGGCGCTCTGGCTGCGTCTCGAAACTTCCCCGCGGTGCCCCTGCTTCCCCCAAATCCCCCGAATGAGGCAAGGCAAGATTTTCAAGCCCCGGGAGGAGTTGGGGGGGGGGGGGGGGCGGTCCGAGCTTGTCAGCTGATTCCCTGCCGCTGACCCGGTGAGAGGGAAACCTGGGTTGGGTGAGGGGGGCGGTCAGCGACCCCTGCCCGGCGGAGTTGGAGCCGCGCATCTGCCCCACGTTCCCTCCCTGGTGGGAATCCGGCGCTTTACAGCCAGAGTTGAGGGACATCTCCACACCTGCCTTCAAGGGCCTTTTCCTTTAGTGGGGAGCTGTATGCTGAGGATGCGAGCCCCTTCTTGCTGTGGCCAGTGCCACAGAGGCAGTGTCCCCTGTTCTTGGCCCCCCCCTCCACCTGAGGAGAGAGTACCCTGGAGAGCCCAGTTGGGAGGTGAAGGCGTTGGGGTCCGGGCAGAAGGTGAAGGGTAGGAAGGACCCCTGCCTGCGCCTGCTGCTGCTGCCAACAGAGTAATAGCCTCTCCTGGCTCTGCCAGCTTCCACAGATTTTCTGGTCCTTCTGAGCCCTCTCCTCCTCCCCAAGAGCCAGCAAACTCGGGCTGCCTCCTCCGGGTGAGCTTAGCCAGATGTGTCTGGGGCTGGGAGTGGATGTTCAGTGCATGTGGCCTTTAGGACGTATCAGTTTCCTGACACTGTGCTTCAGCCCTATGTCAGTGCCCAGACACCCCTTTGGGGCCCGGTGACCACCTCGCTTCTGTTATCTGTCTCCGGGTCTGAGGAGCCACCTGTCCCTGGACTCCTTCACCAGTGTCCTGGCCTGGAGATTGGGGCATGAGTTGTCGGGCTGCTGGTGGCCAAGGGGAAGGGTCTGGCCTCAGGGAAAGGGAGAGGCTGGCTCTGCGTCATTTAAACCAGCTCTGCCCAAGGGTAAGAGCCCCTGGTCCTGCCACAAAACCTGCCGACTCCGGCTCGTAGGCTCTCTAAGATGAGGGAAAAACAAACTCAGGAAAAGCGCCTCTCTGGGTCTCTCTCTCCGTCTTGTCATCTCTCTCATTGCACAGTCTGGCTGTGCTCAGGCGGGTGATCAGTTGGCAAATTACAGGTGCCGCACGGACGTGTCCTCTGTCAACCGTCTGGATTTTTCATGTGTGTGGGGGGGGTGCCCAGGGAGAAAGGAATCGTATGGAAGTTCAGGGCTGGTGGGTGCATTATTGTCTTTCATTTGCCGTGATGGAAATGGACTTCAATCATAGTGCTTAAAAAAAGCAAAAGCATTATTTTTTGGTTGTTCTTTCTTCCTCAAAGCCAAGCACGAGCCAAGCCACAATTATTTTTTTCTTAGCCATTTCATAGCTCCTTGAGTGAAGGTTTAAGTGGATGTCTCTTTCCACCTCTCCCGACCTCACTCCCTTTCCCTGCAACGTGCAGTTGGTCAGATGGCTTCTGGGCCTGCACGAGTCTCCTCTAGAAGGCTGATGTGAGACCCTGACCAGAGTAGACACCTGTCCCTCTGTCCTCAGCCAGAAGATGGCGAGGCGGGTGTGACGGCAGCGGCACATTTCCAGCTGGACGCTCTTCTCTTGTCGATATAGTTGGAGCTAATTTGAGGGTTTGGGACATGTCTTGCAAACCGTAATTAGAGAATGAGGGTGGGGGTGGGGTGGGGGCTGTGCCGCTCTGAGGGTCCAGGGGGAGGTGACTAATGGTACAACGACACAGAGGGTTTGCTCTGACAGCCAGCGCCCTTCAGTTGTCCCGGTCCCGCAGACGAGGATGCCCATTGATCCTTGGAGGGAGCAAGGGGCCCACACATGACCATGGCCAGTGGAATTGGTGCTTTTGTTGAACTGATAAGAAAGGTTTAGGCTGTTGTTGGGGCCAGAAGGTTCTGTGGGGCTGCTCAGGGATGGGTGGCCTCCCAGAACCTTCTGCTGGGTCAGTGTGGCCAGGCTGGGATGACACTTTGATACAGGTGGATTTCCAAGGAGGAGAGTGGAACCCAGCTTCGTGGCACTGGAGTGACAACCCCTCAGTGGGGAAGGCCCCCGATGAGAAAGTCATTTTCTCATTAGTGTCTGCCAGTGCAAAGGGGCCCAGCTTCACAAGCTGCTGGATTTTAAGCAAGTGTGGGTCTGGGGTCCGCTAGCTGTGATTTCTGCAATCGCTCTGGCAGTATGGCTCTCTGCCCACCAGACAAAATGGACCAAGGCTGCTGCTGGATTGAGAAGGACAGAGGGGTTACTGCTGAAGGGAGGACAGGGCTTCAGGGTTTTTCTGGGGGGCGGGGGGTGGGGGGAGGTTGGGCTCTCTCACCTTACTTGGACCTGGATCAGAGTTTCAAACGAGGAGGCTACATGTGTACACACGTGTATGCACACATGTGTGCACTTGTCCGGCTGGGTGTGGGAGGCCTGAGTCCGAGCACACCTTTCACCTGCCTCCTCCTTTTTCCAGTTATGCTCCCCAGCATCAGGCCACCACCGCCAGCTGAGGGGCAGCCCTCACTGCTTTGCCTCCCCTTGTGTCTTTCCCTCCCTCCTCCCCTGTCCCCCTTCTTCGGGTCTTTCATAGAGCTGTACCTATTCTTCCCTGCCTGCCTCTTTTGTCCTCTCTGCTGGGCCTCTGTGCCCTGTTCTCCGGTGCCCCCAGGTTTCTCTGTCCCCTGCTCTGTGGAGTCCTGGCTGAGTACTGAGTGGAGCACCCGGCTGAGCTGGCCCACCTGACTGCACCCTCTTAGCCCAGCTCTGCTCTAGCGATGGTGTTGGCCAGTGTCTCCCTTCCTCTGAGGGTGGGCAGAAGCAGTGAGGGGCCTGAGGGGTTTGGACCACCAGCAGATTAATGGCAACTAGAGTACATGCTCCTCTCCTGAGTGGACACATGGGGAGCAGTGCCTACAACAGGGCATGCGTCAGTCTAGCTACGGTTAATGGTGGGGTGGGTGACGTGTGTCTGTCTGTGCCTTCCAGCCCCTGTCTCCATCTCCCTGTGGCTCTCCCTGTTGGAGGGAGGCAGCATCACACATCTGGGTCCCCCATCTTCCCAACAATCTGCCGCAGCTTTTGCAGGAGGGAGGGGTGAGGCTTCGCAGCCATGCTGCCATCACCGAGATACAGAGCTGCCAGGTACTCACAGCCCTCCTGGTGTGGAGGACTTTGGGGGGACCCTTGGCTGCTGTTCCCCTGGACTCCATCTTTATCAGGCACCTCCTTTTGGTCAGCTGTGCCAGGCTAACCCCTGAGAAAGGAGGAAACTCATTTTAGGATGAGTCCCCTCATAGTCTGCAGGTGAATCTCACTCCAGATTGTTTGTCACACTCATGTCCCCATGGAGAGACTGACTCCAGAGTAAAGCTGGCCTCTAAGTGGACTTCTGCAGAGAGTATCCCCTTCTCCTCCTGCCTGTGTGCAGGTGGGCACTGCCAGCTCCTGGCACCTCAGATGTCTATGGGTGGCACTGCCAGCTCCTGGGAGGATGTAGTTTGGGGACATGCTGGGTGTCAGGTGTAGACTTTGCAGGCTCCATTGGGATGACCTTGCCTTAGTTTCCACAATTGAAATGATAGAATCTGCTTAAGAGGCTGGTGGTGAGAATTAATGGGAGAGGATGTCGCCTCTAGTGGGCAGGGAGGGCTCTGTCAGGTGCCATGGCTGCCACTGTTAACATTAGCATTAAGCCCAGATGCTGCAGCAGGGCGGTAGCCAGTCTCACTGTGAGACCCACCAGTCTCCAGGGCTCCCACGGGCTGGGTGGCCACCTGTCTCTCTACTTTGCTCATGCTGCCCTGCCATGACTGTGCTTTTTTTCTCGGGTGTAGATCTCCTCCTTCAAGGTCTCACACCCGAACCTTCCAGAGGCCTTCCCATCCCAGCTCGGGGCTGTGCCACTCTCTCAGGCTCTGCCCACTCACACCAGTTTCTACCTCCTTGAGGAAGACACTGGGCCACCTCCCTCCCTCACTCCCTGCAACACAGCTTGACTGTGGTGGAGGAACATTGCCAGGCTAATGGTGATCTCCCTTACTGAGCCCAGGCCGGGCCCCTCACTCACATTAGTGCCTTGACCTCAGAGCCCGTGGTCGTGTCCATCCTCCAGATGGGGAGACTGACCTCAGAAAAATGAAGGGACCTGCTTAAAGCCCACAACCATGAGAGGCAGGACAGGGAAAGGATAGATCTGTCAGACACTTGGCTGCCCAGCCACAGGGCTGGGGTCATCTGGGCCGTGGGCCTAGGAAGTGGATGGGGGCCTGAAGCCTGAATCTTTGAGAAGAAAATGAAGAGGCCTAGGATGTGAGAGCTGGGCTTGGGGCTTCCAGCTGTAACTTTGCCCCGTCTGTCTCTCTTTCCTCCTCTGGGTCTCAGGCAACCCTGAGGGGCCTTCCTTGGCACGAAGCTGCCTTGCCAGCCCCAGTGCTTATAGCCCTAGTGCTCACCTCCATCTACCTCCCACGTATACACAGGCCATCATGGAGCACCCCCAGCCCAGAGCTTTTCTTCCCCGAGCTTTGAGTTATGGGCCAGGCCTGCTCTGTGTGGAGGGGTGGAGGAGAGGAGGGGCTTCATCTCGAGATGAGGTGCCATTTCCCTCTCCAGATTCCAGTCTGATTCCGGAGAGAAAGGTCATGAAGGTGGGGGTGGGGCTGGGGGCTGTTCACAGAAACCTGAGGCTGACTCCTTTAGTCCCTTGGCAGTTTTCCAAGTCTGAGGGGACTTCACAGGGCTAGGATCTTATAGATGCTTGGGGGGCCTCATGCCATCTGGATGGGTGGGACTTGGGGGGTTTGGGAACCAGCGTTCAAGGGCTTGTTGCTAGGGAACTCTCCAAGGGGCAGCTGGACGTTTGGGAGTCAAGGCAGGTGGGCCTGAGCTCTGTCTAGCAGGGCAATGTTGCCTGTAGGATAGGAATGGTCTTTCCCTCTCTTCCCCCTTCCAGCCACCTACCCCACTCCCATGCTGACATTTGCCTCCAGACCTGGTGCCTTGTGTCTTTAAGTGACTGGGCTGCGGGCCTCAGGCCTGGGGAGGACATGCTGGGGCCGAGGGTGAGGGGCTTTCCCATTGCTGGCTACAGCCCTCCAGCCAACTGGGAAGATTCTCTTCATGTCAGGTTTTTTTTTACTTCTTCTTCTGGTACCTACTGTCTAAACAAGAAGCTACAGAATCAATATTCGTATTCCCCAAGGGAAGTGTGTGTGTGGTTTTTGCTTTTTTTTCCTTCCCTTCTTCTCTTGTCCTGTGTAACCTGAAGAGCCTCCAGAGCTGCCTGTGGCTAAGGGCAGAAGGGGGGCCAGTGCAGGTGACCACAGAGATTGAGATGGCCCTGCTGGCTTGCAGGTCCCCACAGGGGTCTCTTGGGGCCTCCCTAAAGGAGTCAAGGTTCTGTCATTCAAATCTACATAAGGTCAGGACCTAAGGGGCAGACTTAGCCAAGCCCTGCCCTGCCACCATGAGACTCTGGCTGTTGGCTCGGTGTCCCCAGTCCTGGTCCCACTCCTCTCACCTGGGCCCTCACAGTGCTTTTCCTTCTGGATCTGGTCTGGCCCTGCTGGGTCCCCAGCCATCACTGTTACCCGTGACTGAGCCTGGTGAGGGGAGAGCCTCACAAACTAGGAGACTGTCTAGCTGGGATTAGGTGGGGAGAATCTTCACAAAGGAGTTCTGAAAGCCCCCATCCTAGGTGAGGGGGCCTCTGTCAAGGGCAAGCCCAGCGCAATCTTCTCAGTTGGGTAGCTTGCTTGGTGACCTTGGACAAAACTCCTCCTCTCCCTGGGCCTCAGTTTCCTCTCTTCCAGGATCCTTCCAACTCTGACATTCCAATGCCCTAAGAAGACAGATCTGGGGTCTTCCTGCTCTTCTCCACGCCCTGCTTTAGCTGTGGCCGCTGGGCCTTGTCTCTTCCGGTGTGAGGGTGCCTGGACCCTCCTTTGGCCATACCTTGGGTGTCTCACGGCTGCTTTTCAGATTGACCGACTTTGAGCTCTCACCAGCCTAATTGTTTAGCAGAGAGGGAGGGGCATGGGAAGCCTTTCCTGCTGATCAGTATCCTTCTTTCCCACCTTGGAAATGATCCTCAATAAACAAAGGGGAAGGGGTGGGTGAAAAGGGTGAGAAGTCACTCCCTCTGCCTGTCTTTTCCCTGCCCCTCTTAGACTCTGGGCCCCTTTCTTCCCCTTTGATGCCTGCCTTCCGTGCTGGCTGGTTCTTTCTGTACAAGCCCCCTCTTCGTGTGCACTGAGACTCTGCCACACCTCTCAACAGCTGTGTGACCTTGGGAACTTCCACAGCCTCTCTGGGTTTTGGAGCCTCATCTGTAAAACAGGGCTTCCATGGCTGTACTGCCACATAGGGTTGGGGTGTGATAGACCGTGAGGGATGGGCCTGGCCCCAGGGAGTCTGTGATAAGGGCATGTGGATCCTGACTGGATCTAGGGGGTATTTGCAGTCTAGCTGGGCCTGCACTCCAAGTGCCAGCCACTATCCCCTCATCCATAGCACCCAGCACCCATCCAGGCCTTATAGGCACTTGGGACCCACTTGTGGTTTGTGAGTCTTTCCTCTTATGCTTGGCTCTTGCCTTTGCCTGTGTGCACATGTCAGCTTGTATGTGGGCGTGTCTACACCTATGTGTTCATGTATGTGTGTGCATGTGTCAGATGTGTTCACATCTAAGCATGCTTGTGCATATACCCACTTGTGTGCGTGTGTTTGTACTCACACATGAATGCATGTGTGTAGATGTGTGTGCATGGGCATTCTCGTGTGTAGGCAGCAGTAGGTGTGTGCGTGTATGTGCATATGAATTCAAATGTGGGCATGTGCTTGGGAGCCTATGTAGTGCAAGCACACGTGTGGTTTATCTCTGCAGCCAGAATGGGCTCCTAGTGCCCACCTTCACCACCTGCCTTTGAGGTTAATGCCAGGGCTCAGCTGGGCAAACACTGGCAGTGGGAAATAAAGCATCCTGATTGTTAGGACCAGTGTTTTGCAAACTTTTATGTTAGAAACAGCCTGAGTTAAGGCTGAGCTGGAAAGTTTGATCTTCTACCAACTGGCGTGATGACAGTCTGCAAAGGAAACAGAGGCTGCATCCTTGTAATTCAAATTTTTGCAAATTGAATGGTATTTAGATTCACTGGAGGACTTGGGACTCAGAGGAGCTCCGTGAGTCCTTTGTGAAGTGAAGCATCTTTACAAACAGCCCTTCCCCGCGTGGAAAATCTGGAGGGTGGGCGTGGAGCCTGGGCTCACGCAGAGTGGGAAGCTCTTGCTGTGTGACCTTGGGCTGGCACTTTTCCCTTTCAGAGTGGGTGCTCCTTATTTGCACACTGAAGGGCAGGAGACTGGCAGCCCTTGAGTATCTGCTGTGGGTTTGGGTCCTCCCCCCAGCAAGACACCGTGGGCACGATTTGGGCTGTAAAAACTTTGGCTTGATGATCCCTTGATGATCTGGAGGGATGATTCCTCCACATATTCTCTATCTGGAGCATCTCCAGCGAAGACACTTCCTTCAAGGATGGATTTTTTCTACTGAGTCTTCATAAATAAGGCTGTCCAGGTGCCCTGTGATGGGCCCTGGCCCCAGTAGCTGTGTGGACCGAGTTTTTGTGGGTTCTGTTGTCTGAGAGTTTTGCTTTCCTGGCATTTTCAGGACTCGCCTGTGTGTTGTCAGTGCTGTGATGGCCCAGGGCCCTTGGCATTTTGGGAAGTGGCTGTGAGGGGCTCAGGAAGCCTACAGGCCAGGAGGGGTTCCTGTGGGGGCAGGGAGCCTGGGTGCAACCATCTCCTTGGGCATTATGGGCTTTGTGTGCTTCCCTGACTTGGAAAGGACATGCCACAGCCACAGAAATCCCTGAGGTCCTGATACCACCATCATATAGACAGGGAAACTGAGGCCCAAGATGGGAGAAGGGAACCTTCAAGCCCCACATATCTGTGGCTGTGCATACTCTGTGGGCAGGGCCCAGCCCCCATCCCTGATGCTCAGTACAGACTGCGAGGAGGGTGACTCCCTATGCAGCCTTCCTTGCACTGATGTATAGCTGTTTCTCTTAAATAAAAATATCCGGCCAGGCGCAGTGGCTGACGCCTGTAATCCCAGCACTTTAGGAGGCCGAGGTGGGAGGATCACTTGAGCCCAGGAGTTGTAGATCAGCCTGGGCAACATGGCAAAACTCCATCTCTACAAAAAATATAAAAATTAGCCAGGTGTGGTAGTGCACACCTGTGGTCTCAGCTACTCAGGAGGCTGAGGTGGGAGGATGGCTTGAGCCCAGGAAGTTGAGACTATAGGGAGCTGTGATGGTGCCATTGGACCCCAGTCTGGACACAGAGTGAGAGTGTTAGGTAACAGGAGCACCCTAATGGCGCTGGTTCCGGGTTTTTCTTCCTCCCCAATACAGGCCCGCCAAAAGGAGCCAATCAGAGGTCATGCCTTCCCGCCTCAGCCTAGACCCAGCCCCTCAGCCAACCAGTGACCCCCACATAACGTCCCTAGGCATAAAAGACGGAGGCTGCAGAGCCCTCGCTCTCTTTCTTCCGCTTCGGCTCTCCCTCGGACTCCTCCAATAAAGATCTCTTGACTGCAACCGGTGTGGCGTGGTCTGAGTCTGAGCCTACAGAGTCACCCTTTCAGAGAGCCTGTCATTTATAAATAAATAAATAATAAATAAATAAAATCTATGGCATGGGTCTGGGGGCAAATTGAGGTCTGCTTTGGCAAACTCGAAGGGCAAGATGTCTATGTGGTGTGAGGCCCCAACTCCTTGGGTTTCTGTGGGGCAAACTCTGATGTCCCTGTGCTGTTTCAGAGACACAAAAGCTTTCTGGGTCCCCTTGGGAAGGACAACTTTGTCACCAGGCAGTGTGGGCTTGGAGGAGCTGGCGTATTCCTGAGACAGTAGAGGCCCGTGCTCTGCCTCGAGTTTCCAGCCTGATGTGGCATTTCAGTCTTGATCACTTCCTTCCGCAGCCCGTGTTCTCCTCCTGCTGGCCCCGCCTAAAACGCTGCATTTGAAGCCTTAAAGGTCAGGCCTGGTGCTGCCACCAGTTCCAGCAAACAAACAACTAAACAACCCACCCCCGCCCTGCCCCCACTTCAGTTATGAGAAAAGAGAACGAGCTGGCAGAGCAGGCCTCTGTGCTAAGGGCCCTTGCAAATAGTCATTTCTCCTTTCTCTCTGTGAGCTGAGTCCGTGGTGGGTGTGTTAGGGCCCTGGGAGTCTTTGTATCTCTCCTTGGACCCCCCCCCCAGGCTTGCTGGAGTGTCTCCCTTTTGGGCTAGCTGGGACCTTGCACCCCAGAAGCCTGCCATGGGCAGAGCCCCACTTCCCTGGCTGGCCCCTGAGGCCTTGCCTGGGCTGGCTCCAGCCTCTGACCCTGGGACTATCTGGGACACTTGAAGGTCCTGGGAAGAGCTCTAGCCTCCCCACCTCTGGCCTTCACTCACTGCTCACCATGTCCCTCTCCAGGCTACTGGCTCCACCCAGGTTCCTGGGGCAGAAGCCTTCCTGACCAACACCCTCCTCCAGCTCCCTGCCCTTTGTGAGTCCCTCCTCCAGCCCCATGCCCCTCCTCCAGCTCTGTGCCAGGTCATGGGGCCCTTGAGGAGTAGGCATTGAGCTGACTGCAACCCCCTCAGGATCTGAGTCTGAGGAGCACATTTGGCTGCCAACAAGAGGCTGCTTCTGTGCTTATCATGGAACCCCAGTGTGGTGGGTTTTCCTCATGGTGGGCCCTTTATTCCCTGACAGGGAGCCAACAGGTGTGTGATGCGGCTGTTGGCAAAGACGAAGTGGTCACCTGTGCTTGGCCTGGTGGCCTCACTTTTGGTGTAGCTGTCTGTCCTTGGCCAACTTCCTGTATGGCAACAAGATGGCTGCCAGAGCTCCAGGCATCATCTGCAGACCCAGTCACTAGGCATGGAAGAGATGTCTCCTCTGGGTTTCTCTTAAGAGGGGAGGAAACCTTGCCCAGAAGCCCCCAGCCGACTTCCTCTCACATCTCACTGGCTGACACTGAGTCACATGTCCACTCTGAACCAATCACTGGCAATCTAAACAGTATACTGTGATTGGTTCAGGCTAATCAGGATTTACCCTTGAGCCGAGGATGGGGTCACCTTGGGCTGGAGGTGGAGATTCTGCAGAAGGCAAGGAGTGATGGAGGATGGGGAAGCAGTGTCTGCTGCAGGGTCAGAGGAGAGGCTTGAGGGTGGGAGTTGGGGCCAAGGAAGAGGCGGGAGATAAGGGGACGGGTGACTATGCCAAGGAAATGTTTGTAAAGGAAGTAGTTGTTTTAACCACATCAATCACTACAAGCTGGGCCCCCGGTGGTATATTTCACACATGTTAGGTCAGTCCATTTTTATCCCACTTTCACAGATGAGAAAAATTGAGGCTTAGCCAGGCTAAATGATAAAATCACACAGATGGTAAGTGGCGGGGGCAGGATCCCCCCTAGTGCTCGGGTCCAAGCACTCAGCCCTGTCCCACACATCCCTCCTGCATCTCACCTCCTCCAGGCAACCCCTGGCCACAGGACCTTCAGGGTGTCCCTACACTCCCACGATGTTCTGCCATGCATCTCCCTCTGCAGGGGCTGCCCTACTGGCCAGGCTGATGTCCTTGTAGGGTTTATTTCTCACCGGGCCTGTGGCGCCCCCAGGTTCCTTGGAACCACCTCAGGACCAGAAGTAGATTTTTGGCTCCCAATCCCCCTCCCAGTAGAACAGCCCCACCCTTACTTGTGTTATAGATGTGGGTCAGTGAGAACTGTGGGACCAGTTGGTCCAGTTTAACTCCCGTGTGGTACAGATAGGGAAACCGAGGCCTGGAGAGGGACACTTCCTTCGGCCTCTCAGCACTTGAGGCATAGACTAGACCCAAACCTGGGGTTTGGGGGAGCAGCCACTGCCCTCAAGTTGCCGTACTGTGCCAGTGAGGTTTGGTCAGTCAGAGGCCTGAAGGAGGCCATTCAGGCCACATCCTGTCTCAGGCAGGGCCTAGGCAGACTGTTTAGGACAACAGCAAGCTGTGGGTTCAGATGACATCTGAAGATAGTGCTGGCATGAGTGGGCTAAGAGCATGGCCAGAGGAGCATGTCCTGCTGCTGTGGAACAGCGCAGCTGACCTGGCCTTAGAGGGCCACAGCCACGGAAGTGACGCATAGACATGGCCATGGGGAAGGCCCAGACTTGGCTGGGTGCTGCCTGTGAGACTTCATTCTCATCTTGCGGGGAGGGTGGCTTCAGGGTGGGGTGTACTTGCCTATAGTGGGGGTATACTTTTGCCTACGCACTGCAGAGGACTGGGTGTCATTGGTCAGCACCCAATGGTGAATTTGATGAGATCCATGCTCCACCGTGGCCAGGGACCTAGCCCTTCCCATTACTCTCTGGCTGTTCCCTGCACCAATCCTGGGTCCAGGCTGGGCAGTGTCCAGGAGCCAGTCAGCCAAGGGCACAGGTCGTGGGGTAAGCCCTGGGCTCTGTCCTGCTTCTGGATTGGGTGCCCTCTGGCCAGTGTTCCCCACCTGTCACATGAGGAAAGGGATCTCTGGGGCTGTCCAAGGGTCAGGGAAAGGAAGAAGCTGGCCTCTACTGGCCACGGCTGTGAGTCCCCCGACTGATAGTCCTCCCCGGATCCGGGTCTCCTTCTGGGGCTTTCTCCCAGTCACATGCTGGAACTGGTGGTACTGTCACCTGTTCTCACAGAGTAGTCGGGCAGGGCAGTCTGAACTCACTCTCAATTCTCCCATCTCTCCATCCTTCACCTTCCTTCTTCCTCCCCACTCCATGCCTGCCTCACCCCCTGGGCTGTGCCTAGCAGTACCTGGGCAGAGCAACTTGAGGGGAGGGAGGCAGCATGTGTAATTGTTTAAGCCACACCTTGGCTGGCGCAGGCCCCAGAAACCCTAGGGGCTTATACAGCAGGGTCTGGGGGCCTCGCCTTGGCCCTTCCTCTTCCAGTCTCCTCCTAACCCACCTTAGCCTCACTGCGATAGTCTGGGCAAGCCTCCTGCCCTCCTCCTCAGAGCCTCAGTGTCCTCACTGTTCTCAGCACCCTCCATAGAAAGGGATCCTTCTGCAGCTGACAGTCCCCCTGCCACCTCATCTGCATAACTGTCATCTCTGTCCTGCCCTGTAACTGGTGCTTGTGGAGACCTCAACAAGGAGGCTGCTTCTGATGGGCATGGGGAGGGGCACAGAGTGGGATCTCTGCCCGCAGAACTGAGTGCCCAACAGAACAGAAGCCATCTCCTTCCATGGGGGCTTAACAAGCACCTGCTATGCACTCAGCATGGAGGAAGCTGGGGAGAGGTTGGACGGGCTGCCGAGGGCCCTGCCAACCCCAGGCAGGACCCACCTGTTGTCCCACTGACCTGTACCTGTCCTTCGGTGCTTGGCTTGGAGTCACTGTCCCCTGAAACCTTCGCTGACCTCCTTGTCTGGGTCAGAGACCTCCTAGCCTGCTTCAAACCCCTCTTCTGCCCATTCTTGTCCTGAAATAGACCTTGCTGCCTGGCTGCTCAGGGGCTATGTGGCTGGGAGGGGTAGGGGCAGTGGCCGGTTGCCCTTGGCTGGAGCTCCCAGCTAGCATATACCAAGTACTCAATAAATGTGTGCTAAGCAGGGAGCCCATGGTCTGTGCAGGTGTCCACAGAGCCAAGCTGGTCATGACTGTGGAAAATGGAGCAGCCTCTTACACAACAGCCTGGGACGGAGCCTGGCTTTGCTGGGGCCAGAGGGCATAGGCCACTCCCACATATCTTCCTGTGGCTTTTGCAAGGAGTTTTCCCAGCCCAGGGGCTGTCTCCAAGGGCTGCCCTGGGGAGGGAGGTGAAGGGGGTGTCCAGAGACCCACTGAGCTGTATTATTTAATGGGGTGGGGGCAGGGCCCAGGCATTAGCATGTTTTCTAGAGCCCCCTCTTCCCCCTAAGTTGAGCCAAGGTGCAGAACTGTGGCCTTAGGGGATAGGAAGGTAAACACAGGATCCCCACCCTCTGCCCAGTAAGGGGACACTGAGGCTCCCAGGGATGGGGGGTAGTGTATATTGGTTCTGAGCAATGTCCTGACCATGATATCTATGGGAGCCAGCTGAACCCAAATGCCTGTGCATGCAGCCAGTTGCCAAAATCTGCAGCTTGTCCCAGGGAGATCACCTGGCTTCCCAGCCGGCTACCCTGCTCCTTCCAAACCGCTCCTCTGCATAGACATTTGCCCATGCCCCGTCTGCCCTGCCACCCACTCCACAGCCTGCCCATCTTTCAGGACCTGCTTCCTGACCATCCCTTCCCCACCTGAATCCACTCCCACACCTTAGCTGTGTGTTGCCCTGAGTGGGCTCTGGGGTCTCCAAGGGCCAATTGGGTCCCTGCCCTTGGGACACTCAGTCCATGGGGGAGATAAACAGTGAAGAAGACATGGGAGTGAGGCCAAATAAATAACACCATGCGTGGCTGGTGCTCCAAGCAGCATCCAAGGGGCCATGAGACATCCTGCTCCAGGCCCCCAGGCTCCCCTGCCATTCCCACAGTCCTGGGCCTCCCCAATCAGGGTGTGGAGGTCCCAGGGAGATCACCTGGACCCACCTTTCTCCATGGATAAGCAATTGATGGGGGGACAAGGCAAGGGGCAGGGGTTGAGTAGGAGAGAGGCTTGCCTTGCGTATAGATCCAGCCCCAGCCCTAGCCCCAGCCCCAGTTTTGGAGGCTCCCGGCAGCCCCACCCCGTCTTTCTGATGCACTTCCTGGGGCTGCTGCTCCCCTGGGCAGTGCCTTCTAGCATCCACCACGCCTTGGGCTGCCCAGACCTCATGACTATGGCCCTGCCTGTCTGGTGTCCCATAGCCCCAACTTCCCTGGCACAGAGCAGCTGGGGAGGGGTCTGTGGGGAACAATCCCAAAGGCCATTAAGCGTAGTGATTTACACAGTTCCTGAGCCAGTGCTGGGGGAAATACATTTCACAGGTGATTTCCAGACTGGTGGCATATGGAGGAGGCCATTACTCTACAATGAAGAAGGATGGGGACTTCATGGGGCCATCTAGAAGGCCCTGGAGGTGGGCCCTGATGCATATGCCTGCTGTGTGGTAGAAAGCCTGGTTCTGGGGATTATAAAGGGAACCCCGTATGTGACCTTGTTTGTGCCTCAGTTACCTCATCTTTATGATGGGATCACATTTCCTATGTTTCATAGTTGTAAGGATGGAACATCCAGTCATTCAGCCAGCATTTTTTGAGTACCTTCTGCCTGTCAGGTGCTGTTCTCAGAAGATGATGTTCTAGTGACAATATCTGTGTCAGAAAACACCAGGAAGGCCGGGCACGGTGGCTCATGCGTATAATCCCAGCACTTTGGGAGGCTGAGGCGGGCGGATCACAAGGTCAGGAGATCGAGACCATCCTGGCAAACACTGTGAAACCCCATCTCTACTAAAAATACAAAAAATTAGCCGGGCGTGGTGGCGGGCGCCTGTAGTCCCAGGTACTCAGGAGGCTGAGGCAGGAGAATGGCATGAACCTGGGGGGCGGAGCTTGCAGCGAGCGGAGATCACATCACTGCACTCCAGCCTGGGCAACAGAGAGAGACTCCATCTCAAAAAAAAAAAAAAAAAACCAGGAAAATGGTGAAAGCTTTGCACTTCTGGGCACTTCTTGCTGGGGGGGTGGTAGAGGGGCTGCAGCAGGAGGGAGCTCCCATGGAGCTGGGGGAAGAGGTGTTGGGGGGTGGGGTGGGTAATAACAATATACCCAGCCTCTAATGTTTGTTGTGCTGAGCCTCAGCACTCTCTGCTGCCCTCACCCCGGGGTCAAGATTGCAAGATACAAAGTACAGGGCAGTGTCAGGATGCCGGGCCCAAGAGGCTCTGCACCCGGGCCCAGTGTGATGGGTACTGGTTTGTTTCTGTGGAGTGAATGAATGAATGAATGAAATCAGCTCTTGAAAGACTGAGCTCCCACTTAAAGAGGCCCAGCTTCCCTGGGCGCAGCCGTCTCACTGCCCTTCCGCCCAGTACGTGAAGGTGCTCCCATGTACTTGAAGGTAGGAATTCTGCAGGCCTCAGTGTGGGAGCAGCCTGCCTTGGTGCCCACAGTCAGTCTTTGGGTGCTCACGGGGCATCACTGTGTGCGGAGCCCACTGCTGGGCCTTGCATATGTTGTGCCCTCTGTTTGGATTGCCCTCCTGCTCTGTGGTGCCACCTTCACCTGGCCAGCCCCTAGGCCAGGTCAGGCCCCTTCCCATGCATCCCATGCATCCTGTCCCCAAGGCTTGCTGGACTCTTCTTCTCATCAGGCCCCAATCCGGATCAGGTATCAGCTTCCTCTGCTTGGATTCCAACCTCCCAAGGACAGGCCTGCATCTGTCCTGCTTGCTGCCAAATCCCTCCCAGGTGCCCATAGTAGGTACATGGTTACTATCGGAATGAATGAATGAGTGAGTGAGTGAGTGACTGGGTGGGGAGTGAGTGAGCTAGTTGGGAATTTACAGAAAGTTGGAAGCACCTGCAAAGTATTTTGCCAGTAATCAGACCTGCTGTTTCAGCCACCTGCCTCTCCTTAAGCCAATCCTGAGGCTCACCAGGCAGGGTGGCTCCTCTCGGATTGGGGAGGCTAGAAAGGTGGGGTAGCTGGGGCTGCACTAGAAGCCCCTTCCTCATGCAGCTGTGGATCCCTCACAGCCTGCAGAGGGGATTTGCATTGCTAAAGGATTCACCACAGAGCACCCCAGAGTAACGGGTTCATGGCGCGTCAAGGCAGGTTGAGCACTCACATTCCATTTACATGCAGCTTGGCGCACTCTGAGGGTCCAGGCACTAGCAAGAAGCAGATCCCAGAGGAAGTGGGCGTTCTCCCCATACCTGGCTCAGGCTCCCTGGTCGGGGAGCATTGGAGGGAGCTGGGGCTCTGCCCTGCTGCGACAACGTTCCTACTGCAGGATAGCCCTGATAGGGTATAAGGAAGGACTTCCCCATTGCACTCAGCTTTGGCTTGCTTGTGGAGGCAGTGAGTTCCTGAGGTAGCCCCCTTCTCAAAGTTGGAAAAGGCTGTATACGAGGGGCGGCCCTTACCTGCAACCTACTTCCTGTTTGGCCAGTGGAATCCACCTTGAGGTTAAGGAGGCCTGACAGCCTAGGGGACAGGGCCATGGCTGAGTTGACTGGGTTCAGATTCTGGTTCAGCAGTGTGGTCTCGGGCAAGTTGCACCATTTCCACAGGCCTCAGAGTGCTCATCCGTGAAGTGGGCATGAACTGGCCTGCGCCTGGCCCAGGTACCATCTCTGCAGTGGAAATCACACGGAGTGCCCAGCGCACAGGCCCTCCACGTCAGCATTGCCTTTCCCTGGTGCTTGGCTGCCTGCTGAAATGGGGGCCCCTTTCCCAGCCCTGTCCTCCAGCCTGTCTCCTACTGCAGAGCGAGGCGGTCGGGGCAGGCCAGTCTGCTAGGCGGAAGATGTTCTGGTAAATTTATCCCCAAGTGTTTCCAGAACTCTTTTTGGCCAGGCTCCAAGCTAAGCTCTGTAGGAAGCTTGATTATGGGACTAGGCCGCAGCCCCAGCCTAAGATGAGGCTTGGTAAAGTGTGGTGAGAACTGTGGCTTTGAGAAGAGGGTGGGGGAAACGTAGGAAGGCTTCCTGGCAGAGGTGACTTGGCCAGATAGAGGAAGGACAAGGCCAGAGAACAAAGCTGGCCCTGATGGATTGAGTTCGGTCTTCGCTTGGCCTCTCCTCTGTACATGGATATCCTCAGGGGGCCTGTGAGCTTCCACAGAGGATTTTGCTCTGAGGGGAAATGGAGGACCTTGAGGGGGTCTCTGTCTTCTTCAAGGCAGGAGGCCATGTTGAGGACTCATACAGAGGACAGCTATTTGTGGCTTAGTGAGGATTTGACTCATGCTGGGGGGTGGGGAGGATGTGCAGGAGGGGAGATGGGGATGTGTGAATCACAGAATCTGACCAGAATGGTTGGTGACACATGGACAGGGTCTGTCCTGCCACCTCTAGTCCAGCTTCAGCTCCTGGTGTGGGGCAGGAACAGAAGGCTGTAGCTTCTGGGTTCCTCCCTGACCCACTTGGTGACCTCTACAGGTGTCCCAACCCTACTGTGCTCTCTGAGATGAGGCCTGGGCGTGACTCCCCCATTTCAGCACTGGCTGGGCACACAGGGACTGCAGCAGTGTTCACCTCCTGAGGGCTGATCATGCTGAGCCTCAGCTTACCCATTTGTGAAATGGGCCTGGGCAGGACTTAACGTTCCCATCGTGCCTGACTAGCTGGAGAATGTGCTGGGGAGAGGAGGTATCGCAGACCCCAAAATGCGCATAGTCTGTGTCAGTGGCCGGGGTGGGTGGTTCCAGGCCTGGAGAACCCTGGGTCCACCTCCTGGATTCCTGTCCCCGTGCCCCTGGTCTGGACCCTTTGCCTTGCCCCTGGAAGGCCCGGGCTTGTTTGTTAGTGCCTCTCGCTGATTGCTATATCCTAGCTCTAGACTTCTGAGAAAACTGGTGCTGGCACCTTGGCGACCCCTGAGCCTCAGTTACCAGGGCAGTTGCTGGTTTTACCCCTGGCCTCAGGAAAGGGTTCTCCCCCGACCCCTGCATAGTGAGCTGTAAGTCACTGTTACCATGTGTGGCTGCCTGTCTCCGTATCCTAGGAGTTTCTCAGTAGAGTGCAAAACACAGGAATAAACTGAGTGCTGGGTGGTGGGAGCTGCTGAGGCCCCCATGGGCCCTGAATCCAGATGCTTCAGAACAGCCTCAACGTTTATAATGATTATTTACTCAATACGGAGTCATGTTTTCCAGCGCTACCTTCTAAAATACATTTATAACTACCTCACCAGTTACATATTAGGGGTCCACATTGGATTTTGTTGGAAAAATAAAAGGTGAATGATCTTGCTGCTGGAGCAGTCTGAAAACCACTAGGGTGGCTCAGTTTTGTCAGTCCACAGATGGGAAACCAAGCTACAGACAGGGGAGTGGGTGAGCCTGCGCGGAGCCCATGGACTCTGGCTCCGGGAACCAGAACCCAAGTGTGCAGGAGAGAGCTCCATGGGGGTGAGGGTGGGGGTGGGTGCAGGTGCTGGGTGGCTGGTGTTTAGGGACAGGGTGGCAGAGATAGAGTGGAGGACAGCCCAGGTCTGGGTCACTCTTCCTCAGCACTTTCTTCTTGCTTCCTGGAAGAAGTGGCTGCTCCAGCGCCAGGGCCTTCTGGGAGAGCCATGAATTATGCACGGAAGCCACAGGCCTGGGCAGGCCCATCATAAATGAGCCTTAATAATTCATATGGAAAGGAGCCAGGGGAAGGGAGGGCCTCCTGGGCCAGCCCTGGGGCAGCCACCACGCTGCCAACCTCTCTGCAGGCTCCCCCTGCCCACCCCGCCTGCCTACCCCGTGGCCAGCCACACGCAAGCTGGACAGGAGGCCTGGGAGGTCAGCAGGACTCTGGGGAGGTTTATTCACTCAGCAAATGGCCTGTTCTTCCAGGCAGGAGAGCAGGAGCCTCCTGGCTCAGGGCTCACAGCCCAAGGCAGAGGCTAACAGTAAGCAAGAGGGAGGATGTCTGATGGAATACTAGCCAAAAGAATCACCCCAGGAGGGGACATGGAGATCAGTTGCTGCTGGGGGGGTGCAATTTCAAATGGAGGGGCAAGGAGGTCTTCACGGAGCAGGTGACGTGTTTGTGGAGACTGGAGGGAGGTGAGAGGCCCTTGGACTTCTGAGGAGAGACTGTTTCAGGCAGAGAGAACAGCATGTGCTGAAGCCTGTGCAGGGACTATAGGGGCATGTTCAGGCCACACCAAGGGGTGAGGTCAGGGAGGCTACTGGGGGTGCAGCCACTGGGTGGACTTGGACTTTCCCCTAGTGCGACGGAGTTGACAGAGGAGGGACATGACAGCAGGGCACTCCAGCCATGTGTAGAGGGGAACAGACTGGGGAGGCAGGTGCCAGGCAGAAGGTGGAGGCCAGTGAGTGAGCTGGCAGCTGCAGAGGTGCAGGAACCCTGATGGGGCCCGGCCAGGGAGGCAGTTGGCAGTGGGTGGATTCGGGCACATTGCAAAGGTGGAACCTGTAGCACTTGCTGATAGATTGGATGTGGGTGTGAGAGAAAGTGGGTTCTAGGTCACCCCAAGTCTTTGACCTGAACGGAGGGAGCTGCCATCAGCAGAGGCAGGGAGTGGGGAGAAGAGGTGGAGACGGTCCCAAGGGACTGTCAGGATCTCGGATCTCGTTTCGGACACTTTGAGTTTAAGAGGCCCCTTAGCCACAGCCGCAGCTGGGCATTGAAGACTGATGTTCTGAGTTGAGGTATGTGCAGCCTGACGGGTGTTTGTGACCTTGTGACCTGGAGCACATCTCTCAATTGCTCTGTGCCTCGGTTTCCCTCTGAGGATCGCGGATAGTGATCTGGCTGCTGTGCAGATGAATTAAGGCAGTGCAGTGAGATCCCTGGCCTGTCACCACTGGCCCAGGCCTCAGGCAGGGAGGGTCCCCATCAGACCCCTTGAGATATGGATCCCTAAATGGTCCATGGAGGCCTCAGGCTACTACTCCTTGGTTAGAGAGGGAAACTGAGACCCGCAGAGGCCAAGAAGCAGAGCCGAGTGGGCCGCCTGGGGTCTTCCATTCCTGGATAGTGCTGCTACCTGGCTCCAGGCTGTGCTGCTTTCCTCCACTCCCCCAAACCCAGCAGGCTGCTATGAGTAAATATTGGGCTGGACCTGGTGCCCTAATTAATGCCGGATGATGGCTCACCGTTAGTCTGAGGGGGAGGCACAGACTGCTGCCTCCCAGCAGAGCACGAATTAGAAGGAAAAGCTCTTCTCGGCAAAGAAAGGGAAGGGATAGCCCTGTAATTAATAACCTCATGAGGACCAGGAAGTATCTGGGCAGGGTCCCAAGGCACGCACGGTCGAGGGAGATGACTTTGGACCCATTCATGCTTTGGCAACACCTGCCCCTCCCCAGCTCCTCAGGGTCTCCAAGGTCTCTGTGCTAACTGGGCTGCCTTGGCTTCTGTGTGCATGGGATGAGTGGGTGAGATGGGGACGGTACTCCTGGAAGCATCATGCTGCTCATTCTAGGGTCCCTTCAACTGAATCACAAATAGGTTGAAGATGGGCCAGCCCCCGTTGTGTTCTGTGCCTTGGTTTGCCAGCTTGCGAAGTGGTAGGTGGCTAGCTGGGGAGCCTTACTCTATCATGAATCAGCTGAGCAAGCATGCTTCCCTCTCACTCTGGCCTCAGTGTCCCCTCCGTGGTCATTGTAGTGTGAGGCCAGTGCTGATTTGCCACCACATCTGAAGGCACTCTAATCTCGTGGCCTGGGTGGCCTCTGGGGAGTGAGTGACCTCGGCTAGACTGTTGCCCTCTGCCAGCCCTGTCATCCTTGGGAGGCCCTGCCCTGGTCTTTGAGCCCCCAAAGCTGCTGAAACCTGAGTCTTCTCTCTTGCATGGACAAGCAGGAAGGAAGGTCTGGTCACAGGAAACCCTGCCCTTCCCCAGGGCTCCTTGGACAAGGCACCCCACCAGGTCTCTGCTGAATTGGGTCTCTGGGGGCAGTGCAGAGAGGGGCTGCAGCCCACCTGGAGGCCGCAGTCTAAGGAGAAGGCACAACCATCCCATGTTTAGGGAGCTGCAGGCTGGAGGAGGGAGGCTGGACTGTGGTGAGAGCAGTCCCACCTTCTGGATGGGCCTGTGTGCCATGAGTGTGTGGGGCAGCCGTCACTGCTAGCATCCCACATGTGAGGCTGTGGTTTCCACTTAGCTCCTCGGAGGTGAAAGGAATGGTGAACTTTATCTCCATTTTCCAAATGTGGAAATGGAAGCCTAACAGGAAAGGTCTAGTTCAAGGTCTTGCAAAAGCTAGGGCTGGATCTAGGCACTCAGTACACTAGGTACTGTACACTCAGTACACTCAGGCACTAGGTACAGAGGGACATCCACCCGAGTGGTCAGAGAGGACTCCCCAGGGAAGGTGGCCCAGGAGATGCCACCGTCCTGGAGTGCACCCTTGAGCTTCCTGCTGTTTGCGCAGGTCGAGGGCCTAGGGAAGGGACCAGCCTTGTTCCAAGCCCTGCTTCAGCTGCTTTCTGAGCTTGGAGTGACTGCTGGGGGAAGCACGCCTTCTCCAGGCTAGGATGGGGGAGTGGCCTGCTTGCCTCTCCACCCTGTCTTTCCCCTTCAGAAGACTGCAAAGGTGCTGAGGTGGGAGGTAGCAGGCCAGTGGAAATAACCAAAATAATTAAATAGCACTTTATATTTTATAGTTTTTATTTTTATTTTTTGAGACAGTCTCGCTCTGTCACCCACGCTGGAGTACAGTGGCATGGCCTTGGCTCACTGCAGCCTTGACCTCCCAGGCTCAGCGATCCTCCAACCTCAGCCTCCCGGGTAGCTGGGACTATAGGTGTATGATACCACACCCAGATAATGTTTGTATTTTTTGTAGAGACAGGATTTCACCGTGTTGCCCAGCCTGGTCTCAAATTTCTGGGCTCAAGCAAACTGCCCACCTCGGGCTCCCAAAGTGCTGGGGTTACAGGGGTGAGCCACCATGCCCAGCCTGCACTTGATTTTAAATGTTGCCTTCCCCAGAGCTGGGAGAATAATTGGCCAGCCTATCATGAGAGAAGCAAGAGACCTGGGGCCCTGCCATTGCCAAGTTTGCTTCACCGTGCACTTGGCAGCGGTGGCCTTCACTGTGCCTGCTCCCTCACACTCCTCACCTGTCCCAGCCTCATCCTGTCCTGTCATCCAGCCCTCCTGCTTCCCCTGCTGCCCACCCTTAGTATCCACCCCTCACTCCCTCATGCAGTGCAGTGGCTGAACTGCCAAGCTGAAGGGAAGGCCACAGACTGATTATACGTGCCCAGTGGAACAGAGTTGATCCAGACAGGCCATCTGGGAGAGGCAGCAGGGCTTTGATGACAAAAAATGCCTCCATGTGAATGGTGAGAAGCCCCACAGAGGCAGAGCTCGGGCGTTCGGAGCCCCTCGCTCCCTACCAGGCCTTGACCCTTCTGGGGCCTGCCCCTGTCTGCCCTTGAACAGAGCCCCTCCCCCATCCTTTCTCGCTCCTCTGCTGGGTCCAGCTGCCCACACCCACCCATGCCCTCTGAGGGTGAACCTGCTGTGTCACCTGTCTCTGGTTTTTTGATTTGTTTAATTATAGATGAGTTTTCTGCATAATTTATTCCAAAAGCCTGGATTATACTGTACAATTAAATCACATTCTGATCAACAACTTCACATATAAAATTAACAACTGGCAACAGTTTAATCTATGCTGCTGCATCTGCACACGGACTCTTCTCCCTTTTCGCCATCCCCTCCTCCCCCTTGCCCCCCCTACCCCCCTTCCCCCCTTCCCCCTTCCCCCCTTCCTCCCCCTTCCTCCCCCTTCCTCCCCGTTGTTCCTCCCCGTTCCTCCCCGTTCCTCCCCGTTCCTGTTCCCATTCCTCCCCGTTCCAACCCCCTTCCTCTTTACCCTCCCCCTCCCCTGAGCATTTGCAGCTGCCCCTAAGCTGCAAGTTCCCACGTGAATGCGCTGCAGTTTGGCATGCGCCCCCCACCCCAGCCTTCTAGCTGGGGTCTCAATGATCCTGTCTGCTAAAGAGGTCCTCAGCTGCAGCTCCTCACCCCACGCACAGATGATGTCACTCCCTTGCCTGATAGTGATATCCCCTCTTCCTCCCCAACTCCTCTTGGTTCTGAACCATGCCCTGGAAACCAAGGCCTGGCATCCTGCAACACAGGGTGTCATCTTCTTACCTGCAGAGCTGCCTCAGCCTGCCAGGCCTCTTCTGCAGTGCCCCCTCCCCACAAGCCTCCCCACCCCACAACACAAGCTTTCATAGAAGATGTCCTGAGCCCTCAATAAGTCCTTAGATCTTAGGGGAGGGGCTGTATTGCATGAGCTGCTAGCCTTCAAGGGACTGCCCAGTAAAAACCTGTGGATTTGACCGTTAAAAACTATTCAGCCAGTCATTATTACCCCTGTTTACTGATGGAAAAGCTGAGGTTCTGAGGGACAGAACTCTTTGAGGTCACACAGCAGCAGAAGTGCCTTTCCCCTGAGGCTTCCCAAAGGCTACAATGTCCTGGAAAGATGGGGTCATGGAACAGATGGAGTCAGGACAGGTCTGCTTCTCTCTAAGTATGTGACCCTGTACCCATCCTTGCCAGGGGCTTCAATTTTCTTGTCTGGGAAATGGAGCCATAATGTGTTCACCTCCCTAGGGCCGGGCACATTGGAGGACGTGACTTGATTCCTAGTTTCTTGTGCCCACACCAGTCATTAAGCCACTGCAGCCCCTAGATGCCTGCATCTCCTCCTGGCCATTCTCCCCTCACTGCCTTGTTAGTTTGGCACTTAGAAGCAATTAGGGATAAGCAGTGTCATCTCAATGAAAAGCATGGAAAATTACAAAGATGTAGGGAGCCAGCAGGTCCACCTCCCTGTTGGGTATGTGGCCTGTGGGCAACATTGTCTGGTCAAGGAGGCATTGGCCAGCCAGGTACTTGATTCCAAGCAGAGGGAAGTCTGGGCAGGATTTGATCAGCTTACCTTTGACCCAGTGGGGGCAGGGATTCTCATGCATCCATTGTCTTTCCAAGGCCCCCACCCTTCTGCTGGAGTGAGTATGATTCCCTGACCAGGGTTGGACCTGGCTTGGTGGGTGGCTTCTTGGCCACAAGGCAGGAACAGTGCAGGTGCATCCTCAACTCCTGGCCCCCTCAGTGCCTCTGTGTCACCCCTTGGAGCTGGCACTGGGACACTGGTGAAGTCCTAGAACCCACAAAGTCACATCTCTGTGACAATGGAATGAATTATTTTCTTTTTAACTCTGAGACACACATATTGCCTCCTAATTGAGTTTGATTTAAGTGAATAATCAGAGTAACTTGTTTTCCCTGGCACTGTGCTGTTGGGCAATGTGCTAGGGCTTGGGGTCTGCCCAGCAGGTCCAGGATGCCAGGCAAAGGGCCGGAGCCACCCCTAGACCTTGGGAGGACGTGTGTGTGGCCTGCTGTGTCATAGCAGGCCAGTTCCTGCAGCCCATAGCAGAGTCTAGAGCTACTCAGCCTCAGGGTGGGAGTGAGGAGACTGCGTAAGAGAGAGACAGACAAGGAGGGAGGGAGAGCGAGCGTGTATGTCTTGGGGAAGGATTGGACTTTATCCTGAGACTTGGCTCTTCTAAAAATTATTTTAGTGTTGAAATAGCCTTTTTAGATGAAATGATGATGATTATAATAATGTGTTGTCTGAGCAAAATAAAACTTGGCATCCATGTCTCTTCTCCCAATTAATTTTCTTTTACTTAACTGTGAAATCCTAGAAGCAGAGACCTATAGACATACTAGAAGAGTCAACAGCCTGGGGTGGAATCAGTAATGTGCTGGTAAATGTTTACAATTTGTTCTCTAGGGGGAAAAACATGGTTTCTAGCATTTGCCAATTCCTGTGGTGTAAATATTCCCACCATGACCTATTTCAAGCTCTTCAGGTGATGGTACCGAATGCAGAGTTGGGAAGAGGTGCACAGAATCAGCTTTTGTGAGTCAGCTTTTGTGACTCCAGCACACTTCTAGGGCAAGTCCTGTGTTCACTACTTCCTGGATAGGTGACCTTGGACAGGTCAGTTGAACCCACTATGCCTCAGTTTCCTTATCTACAAGGTGGGATGATAATGTTTGCTTCTTTGTGAGGACTGAAGCGAGAAAGTAGGTGACATGCTGGCACTGCACCTTGTACATAGTGGATGCCCTCGCACATATGAGTCCCAGGAAGGATTGATTGGCATTTTGTCCTCTACACCAGTGAGTGGCTGAGGTCAGGGTCAGGGCCAGGGCAGAGCGCATCGTTCCCTTCGGGGATCAGATCCTCACTCTGCCCATTTGTCTGCCCCCTGCCTGGCTGACTGTGATAGCCCATCCCAACATTAGCCCCCAGGGCTCCATCACAGGAGCACAAAGGAGCCATCCGCTATGTTGTCCACCCACAACCAGGCCCCGGTGGACAGGGGCCAGGGGTCACGCAGGCTGCCAATTTTCTGCTGCCCTTTGCCCTCCCCAGGCTGGCGGCTGAGGCCTGCTTGCCCTTCTTAGCCCAGCCTGCAGCCTGGCCTCCACCCGCACTCAGGGTTAGATTTTCCCCTGTGGCGGGGAGCGGAGGAGGGAATCCGGCTGTGGCTCAGCCAGCAACAAGCCGAAGCTAATACCTCTTTCTTTTGATGTTGATTTTTTTTTTTTTCCATGATGGTCCTGACATTCAGCTTGGCAAATTGCAATTAGTGATCTGCCTGCCTCCTGCTCCGAGTTCCCATGCCAACCGACCCAGGCACATACAGTGGCATGGGCCCAGCCCCCTAGTCACAGGCCTGAGGAGGCAGGGCAGGATGCCAGGTAGAGGCTTGGGCTCTTCTGACCCATGGAGCCAGAACAGTCCTGGCCCAGGTGGCACTGGAGGAGGCAGCAGGCCCAGGGAGTTGGGGCCAGATGCAATCTCCTGGACCCCATGGCTCCCGGGGTACCTCCAGAGGCTGGGGGCCTGGCATCACCCTGCCCCTACTGTACCCCGTGGGCTGTGTTTGACCCATGGCTTATTTAAATCTTCGTGGTAATTTTTTTGTGCGCCCTGCCTGGAAAGGTCTTGGTCTGTAAAATGGGAGTGTGTCAAGTGGGATGGAGAAGTTGAGATACCTTTTCAATGCATGAGGGCAAAGATACCTTTTCAATGCATGAGGGCAGAGAAACCTTTGTGTTTCTGTGTGGTTCTCTCTGGCTGGCCTCTAGCAAGGTCTAGTGTGGTTTTGCTCGCTAGCCTGATCTGGTTCTGCTTAAGGGAGTGGGTCACGCATCTGAACCCAGGCAAGGCCTTGCACCAGACTCCTTCCCTCTTCCAGGTTGTGGGTCTGAGAATAGAGGGCCATGTGACCAACTGTCCATCGTGTCCACTCACAAAGATCCCCGTGCAGTGAACACCCTTGACTTACCTATTCTCATGTGTTCTTATAACACTCTGAAAGGTGACCCCAAATTATCCCCATATTCCAGAGAAGGAAGCTGAGATGCAAACGGGTTAAAACAATCCCAGGGTGGGCTGGGTGCGGTGGCTCATGCCTGTAATCCCAGCACTTTGGGAGGCCAAGACGGGCGGATCACGAGGTCAGCAGATCAGGACTATCCTGGCTAACACAGTGAAACCCCATCTCTATTAAAAATAGAAAAAATTAGCCAGGCGCGGTGGCGGGCACCTGTAGTCCCGGCTACTCGGGAGGCTGAGGCAGGAGAATGGCGTGAACCCAGGAAGTGGAGCTTGCAGTGAGCAGAGATCGCGCCACTGCATGGGCGACAGAGTGAGACTCTGTCTCAAAAAAAAAAAAGAAACAAAAAACAATCCTAGGATGGTACCAGTGTGAGGGAGACCTGCTCAGGATGTGGCTCAGGTGGATTGTGAGGCAGGATGGTCTGCAGTGGACTCATGAGTGGGTGGTTCCTGCTGGACATCCAGCAATGAGCCTCGGGTAAGCGTCTGTCTACCAGGGTGTTGGATAGGCAAGGGCTGCCTAATCTGGAACTCTCCACGTCCACTGCTCAGGTGAGACCTAGAGGGGCAGGCACCTGCCCAGTTATACAATGACTTGGTGACAGCAGTGTTCTCTCCCCTTCCCTAGGCCCCACCTGGCCTTGGGAACAGGAGGCTCCAAGATCCAGCAGACCTCACTCCCTGAGGCTCCCTCATGTCTCCCTCCTCCCTGGTATCCAGAAGTCCCCAAGTTCAGAGCAGCTACATCAAGGGCTGGCTCTTCACAATGAAAAGTAGCCTCACTGCAGGCTTCTCCGAGCCGCTGAGCTCCCTCAGCACTTCCACAATGCAATCCTCTGTCCTCCCCGCCACCCCACAGTGCATGAGGAGCACCTGGGCCACCGGGTCTGGACTTCAAAGGGGAATCGCAGGTGCTTGCTGGTTCCTTGCTGTGGGTCCTCCTCTAGTGAAAATTGGGGTGTGAGTGGATAGCTGCCCCCAGTGCTCCCGGGTTGGCTGGGGCGGGGCTTTGCAGCTCTGGGCGGGCCCTCCTGACACCTCTCTCCTCTCTCTGCCTACAGGATGCAGCACTGGGCCCGGCGTCTGGAGCAGGAGGTCGATGGCGTGATGCGGATTTTTGGAGGCGTCCAGCAGCTCCGTGAGGTGAGCCCGGTGCCACTTGCTGTCTCTTCAGGGAAGAGGGGAAAGCTTCAGAAATAAGGAGTGAGGAAGATTTGGTTTAATGGAGGTCCTGGTGTGGTGAGACCTGATGGGCCCATGGGGGCAGGTGGGACATGACTGGATGGGCAGTACGCCTCTGGGGCCTGGCCTGCTCTTCCTGAGGCAATGATCAGAGCCACCACCCGGCTTGGACGATGACCCTATTGCTGAAAGGGATTTGGAGCTTTTTGGGCTTTCGGGAGGGAGAGGTCTGTGTCTGAGGCACACCTGGGTTGAGAGCCCAGGCCCAGGAGGGGTCAGTGGACGCGGGGGTGCACGGGAGGTGAAAGGATCCAGGAAACAATGGGATGGCCGATCCATGCCAGCCCGAAAGCGGTGCTTGCGGTGCTGTAGCAGGAGACAGTGGAAATCCCATGCCTGGCGGGATGAGGGATCAAGGTGTGGGAGGGGTGATTGAGTAGGCACTAGCCACCACATCCATCCTGGGAGATTATGTTAATGTTTGAAATAGTGATGTGAAGAGCAGGCCATCCGTCACCTCCGGAAGCTGCAAAATGTGCTGCTGTCAGGCCCCGGGCTCCTGAGCCATTGCTCTCTATGTGGAGATGCAGAGGCTGGGAGGGCTGAGCTCTTGGAGTGATGGAGCTGTGACTCCCGGGGTACGTGCGGTCTTTGAGGATCTTGTTGCCGGGGGGCTTGGGCCAGGAGGTACTGACCAGAACTGAGCAGGGGATTAAATGGGGGTCTCCCACTGAGAGTTGGCCTGAGAACAGCAGAGTAAGCCGACCTACTGTTGCTGGTTCAGTCGGGAGTCCAAGTCCAGGGTTTGGGGATTATATACCCACTGTGTTCCTGTTGTCCCTGTTGGTCAGGGCCAGGGTCAGCAGATGTAACCTCGGTGGGGCAGGGACCGTGGGGGTTGTCCTCAATCCCTTTCTCATGCTTAGCTTATAGCTGGTGCCCAGGAAGTGGGGGTGGCAGCCAGTGTGTTGACATTGGGTGTGAATGTAGGACCTCTGGCACAGGCTGGGGCTGGTCATGGGTGGCTAAAGACGTGGCAACGCCGTGGGGAGGGAGAGTCCAGGTCTGGAGGTCTGTGTCCTCCCTGCCAGTGGCCCAGTGACACTAAACACCCCTTTCCTGGTTGCTGGGCTTGGATCTCAGCAGCCTCCATCACAGTCTCTTCCTGTGAACTCTCAATGACTCAGCCGCACTTGGAGGCCGGCAGAGCTTTCCAGAGAAAGTGCTGTAGGAAAAGCTGTTCCGGAACAGGAGTCAATTTAGGCTCAGGAATAGCACCCAGCACTAACCAGGCTCCAAGTAGCCACTGCCAAGGATAGCTGTGTGGGCTAATGAAGGAATGGTAGCTCCCTGATGTGTGCAGCCAGCACCTTTCCAAGTTTCATATCGGGACATAAGCTATACCCCATATCAGGAGTTAACTCTACTCCTCCAGTCAATAATCCTTCATGCCTCAAACCTTTAGCCTGAAGATGTTGTTTTTTTTTTTATTTTTTATTTTTTGAGACGGAGTCTTGCTCTGTCGCCCAGGCTGGAGTGCAGTGGCACGATCTCGGCTCACTGCAAGCTCCGCCTCCTGGGTTCACGCCATTCTCCTGCCTCAGCCTCTCCGAGTAGCTGGGACTACAGGCGCCAGCCACCACGCCCGGCTAATTTTTTGTATTTTTAGTAGAGACGGGGTTTCACCGTGGTCTCGATCTCCTGACCTCGTGATCCGCCCGCCTCGGCCTCCCAAAATGCTGGGATTACAAGCGTGAGCCACCGCGCCCGGCCGAAGATGTTGTTTATTTTATACTCACGGGCAACTCAGGCTCTGAATGGCAATGAGAAAATAATGTTCATACGTCATGGCTGAGGTCTGTCTGGACCAGTGAGCTTGCTAGATTGTGAGAACCAGAGATGGAATCCCAGCTCAGCATACCATCATGTGCCCCTGGGTGAGCCCTGGATCCTCTCTGATCCTCATTCTTCACCCATACATGGCTGGGAAGTCTGACTGGAGGATGAAGCGGTGAAAACAGCAATAGACAGGCTGATACAGATATGCCCCTTTTTTGGAAATCAAATTTGAATTTCTCTCATTGATCATTTTCACTCCCAGGGATAATTTCCCTTCCTTTCTGATGGGACTTGAGAGATTCCACTTTCATTAGTGAACCTGTCTCCCCCACCCTCTGCCTCCCAGCAGTCACCAAGGTGGTCATGCTGCTGGCTTGTAGCAGAGCTGGGGCATGGACCCAGGGCTCCTGACTCCTGTTCCAACGTGCAGCTCCTGCCCTGGCTCCACTTCCCCTCTTGGTAGGATGGACAAGATGAGCCTGGGGCAGTAGGGAGCTGGGCCAGAGCAGGGCCGTGCTCAGCGTGGCAGGCAGGCAGGCAGGCAGGCAGGCAGAGAAGTGCTGACCTGGCGTCCCCGGCTCCTCCTGGCACTCTGGTGGAGTGTCTCTGCCTGCCGATGGCTGCCAGCCCTCCAGCGGCTGTCTGTCCTGCTCCAGTTTTCCTCATCTGCTTCTTCAGCCTCTTACTTCCTGCCAACAGCTCTGGGGCTGTTTCTTGGCACGGGGCACTCTGGTGAGGTGGGCGTGGGGGTTGGGGGTTGAGGTGTAGAGTTCTAGAGGAAGAGGGCAACCCTGTGGGAGCAGGAGGAGCCAACCAGTTTGCTCCCTAGCCCTCCACAACTCACCCCTAACCCCGACTGAGCCACCATTGCTCTCCAAATGCACATGAAGATGGTCCATGTACCCAGCCCATACCTGGCTCTGATAGGTCAGGAGGATGCTTGGAGAAAAGCTCTGACCCAGCTGTGATACTGCTGCAGACCCTGGCACCAGCTCTGCCAAGCTGACAGCCTTGGCCCCCAGTGGGGCTGCCCCTCCTCAGCCCTCCTTGAGCTGATTCTGAGTTGCCCCCAAACAGCTGGGGTGATCTGGCATCCAGGCCCCTTGGCCTTCTTCCCCTCAAAGGCTGCCCAGCCTGAGTGCCCCCATCCTAGAGGCTGCCCCACTCCCAGTAGCTTGGAGCCATGAGGGCTGGCAGCTGCCAGAGTGCAGAAACTGCAGACAGTAGCGTTTGGGAATGTTTTCCTTGCCTTGGCACTTTCCTCCTCCTGACCTCACCATAACCCCCATGAGGGCATGGCTGGGTGCAGACTGGCCCATTTGCAGGTTGAAACTGTGGCATACTTCTGTGGCATGTGGGCACTCCCTGTGAAGACCCCATCTCATTTCCTCATCTAACATCGCAGCTAGTGCATAGCTGGAGCTCTCCTTGTGGCCTGGTGCTTACTTATTTTCCCCACCCCCACGCTTGGCCAGACACCCTGAGTTGCATCCTCCTGGGTTCCCCAGCCCAACTCCCCCAACCCGTGGCCCACTCTTGCCCTCAACAGGCCACAAAAGTATAGACCCTACTGTGTTCTCCCCCTGCAGAGCCCCTAGGGCCTCAGCAAGGTCTCTGGAACCTCTTTTCTACCCTCCCACTTCAGCACCATATTGTCCCATCCTGGGGGAGAACAGAGTGCATATGCTTGGGCTCTGAGCTCATTTACATAATGAAGTTGATCAGGATGAATAATTCATCAGGTGCCTGGGGGTGCATGGGGAATGGGGGTGGGGAGGATGTGGAGCTGGGACAGGTCTCCCCTCTCTGAAGCCCAGGTCACTCTGATGGGTACAGCCAAGAACCTACCCTCTTCTGGCTAGGTGTCTAGGGTCCAGGGGGAGCAACGCTGGGAACCTGGTGGGAAGGCAAAGCAGGAGAGATTATAGTCAGACATGATGAAGAATCAGTTGGCTCCTGAGGCATGCCAGCCCCGGGATGCATTCCTGACCTCAGAGAGACACCTTCCTTGGAGGATCTCTATAGAAGGAGGGAAGCTCCTCTGCCTGGGGTCGAGGCTGAGGCTAGAGCTGCCTGGCCAGAGCTGGGCTAGAAGCAGGAACCCGGGACAGCCATGTTTGGAGGCCACAGGCTACCCCTCTGGGAAGGCTCAAGCCAATTCTGGACCCATGGAAGCCTTTCCCAGTCCTCATCAACCACTCATAGCTTGCCTGCTGGTCAGGGCAGAAATGGCATACGGCGTGACCCACATCCTGCCTGCCTTAACCCCATGATGGCCTTAGCCCAGCTACATGCTGCTAGTTATCCCTGTGATCCTATCATACAAATGGGGAAACTGAGGCCCTGGCTGTTCTCTCCACCAGCCACTCTCATAATGGATCCCTGGCAGGCCAGCCCTGAGTGGTGGCGGGGGAGCTGTCTAGCAGAGGAGCTACCCAGGGCCGCCCCTCCCCCAGACTGCTGAGCCTGCATTCATAGAGAATGGGACTCCAGGACTTGGAAATCCCCAACCTGAGTCTTTTGTTCCCCTCCCACTTCTGTGCTTCTTTGGACAGTCATGGTGATTCAGGTCAATGTTGTCTGTGTGTCTCCATTTCTTATGGGTAGCCAGGAATGGCATTTTCCAACCAGTGACAGCGGCACAGTCCTACTCCATCTACTCCATCTTGTCAGCCCCCAGCCATCTCTGTGCCCTGTCTGCTCAGCACTCCTCAGGAATGTGTAATTAATATTTGTGGAGTACCACATCTGGAGCTGGCTCCCGGCACTGACCAAAGTCTGGCCATGTCCAGGGCCCCTTTCCCGAGGGGCTCAGGTAGGTGGGACAGGGCCCCTCTGCAGGTACCTTTGAGACAGGCCTCCCCCTGTCCCCTTCCACCCTCCTCCTCAGCCAGCACCACCAACATCTGAAACACATGCACACTCACACACTGACTCTGGGGGCACTGGCTGAGGCTGAGCTCTGTTCCCATCTAGGGAGGGTACACTCTGGGCAGGTGCCCTCTGGGCATCCAAAGTGGGATTAGCAGTGCCCACAAGTGCCAGGGAACCTCAGAACCTTAGAGGGGCTGGAGCAGAAGAGGAAGAAGGAAGCTGGTGGGAAGGGGCGCCCAGAGGGCCAGGCAAGAGGAACACAAGAAGCTGTCCCCCCTAGACCCCACAGAAGGTCCTCTCACCAGAGCACTGTGGTTAACATGTGCCCCCAGGAGACAGGCATGCAGCTCCTTGGCCAGGTCCCCCACTGGCACAGGCTGTCACACTGACACACCGAGAGTCAGGTAAGGGGTGGCAAGCGCGGCACAGCCCCTCTGCAGGGCTCCTGCAGCCTTGAAGCCAGCATCTCCGGGCTCTGCACTTGCTCATCGCGCAGCCTCCACTCCTCTACCCAGCCACCTCCTGGTGAGGCCCAGCGGTGCCCTCGTCTCCTGGTGTAGATGATGGGGATGTGGGGCGCATAAGGGTGGGGGGCGATGGGGAAGTGCGGGTGTGAAATATGCCGCTGGATAGGGATTGCTGTCGCTTGCCTCCCTAAAAACCCCCATATATTATTCTTTAATGGAAAGTTAATTGTCTTATTATTCCCTCCATATGGTCCTCTTGCTTGGCACCCAGCAGGGATGTGTGGGGCTAAAGGGGGGGCTCCCAGGAGGGTGTCTGAGACGTGGTGAGGCCGCCGCTCGAGCATAATTGGGTGGAGAGAGGCAGATGCACAGGAGCCTGACCAAAGCCCTGCCTAGACCCCCTCTGTGTCCCCCCAACCCAGCCTGCTCTCTACCTCTTTGCTTCCCAGGCCCTGACCTGGGGGCAGCCTCTTCTGGTACCCTCCTCCCCCGCCCACTGTAAAGTCTGGGAATGTTCTCTCCTGAGCACCGTGTGGGGAGACACAGGATTGGATGGCGAGTGACTGTTGCCATCCTGACCCCCCCCACCCCCTCCCCCCATATACACACACACTCCGTTGCTGGCAGGAGAAAATTCCGTTTTTGAGAAGCTTTTCTAAAGCTATTTCATCCATGGCAGTCATCTGGCCTGGGCCAGCTGACTGGCTTAGGTCACCCATATCCTTCCACACGCCCTCATCAGAGAGGGGCTGTGTGGGCAGGGGGACTGTCCTGGGATGCCTGTCCCAGGGACCCTGGCTCATGTTGGCCACCCCTTCTGTGGCACCAGCCACCTGGAGCCTCCTCCACCCCAGTGACTCCTCCAGGCTGCTGAGGCTGGGCCAGGTATGGGTCCCCTTCTCAGTCCCTTGTTCCCTGCCAAGCCTCCTCTCTTCCTGACCCCTGGAATGAGGGTATTGTATCAGAACAGCTTAGACAAGGTAGAGATGCAGTGGCAGGAAGGCCCCAGAGAGGCCTGGCTGCACATGGGCCCCTGGCTCCTAGAGTCCTGGCAGGGCAGGGCTGGGGCAGGGAACCCTGCTTCGAGGCTTCTGGGATTCCGAGTAGCCTCAGCAGGGAGTTGACCCCCAGGTTTCTATGGAGGCCATGGGCGCAGAGGGGCAGGTCTGTGGGAGCAGCATCTCTGGGTGGGATCAGCTGGTGGTGCAGTCATGGAGAGGGGCCTCCAGCTTCCAGCTTGTGACAACAGGTCACTAGAGGGCACTTCCAAGATCAATTCCCAGGGGATAGGGAACAGCTTGGAGTGGGCGAGAAGCGGTAGGAAAAGCTGTGCCTTCTGAAGGTAGGACCTGCCTGTGGTCCCACAGCTAAGGCCAAGCTGGATTTGGATTTGAACCTAGGGCCTGTGCCAGGGGCAGCAGCTGGATGGTGGGAGGTGGTGAAAGGATGAAGCGGACAGGAAGCGCAGGCACCGTGGGACCCCGGGACATGTTGTCCTGCCTCTCTGAGCCTTGGTTCCCTCGCCAGGGAAATGGGGATCCAAGCAGTACTGTCTCACTGGGTACATGAAGATCTCAGGCCAACAGGAGCAAGGAACGGCTGCGGACCTAGCCCTGCATAAGTGTGGGGTGCCTTTATCCCACCCCCACCCCCACAACCGCTGTCATTGCCTGCCCTTCCAGAGGTTGATCACAGTTTAGAAAAGTTCACATGCCCAAGGTGTCCTTTCTGCTTGATTCAGTCCAGGGGTTTAGAAACTGGTCCCTTCATCTCTGCTGATCATGACACCTTTTAGGGACATCTCCCTAAGAGAGGCACAAAGGCCACCAAACTGGGGCAGAGGTTGAAAAAACAGGGCCTGTGGACCAGGGAAGGGTAGGTGATTTATTTGGCCAGAAATCCAGGGAGCTAGCTGCAGAGATGCTGTTGGGAAGGAGATGGGCAGAGACAAAAGGAAGGGCCCCTATACCCCGGAAGACTGTGAGTCAGTTTCTCCAATCAGTCAACAAGTTGACACCTTGTCTCTCAGGCCCCATGGGCTTAAAGAAGGGGATGGACAGCTGGGCATGGTGGCTCATGCCTGTAATCCCAGCACTTTGGGAGCCTGAGGCGGGCAGATCACTTGAGGTCAGGAGTTCCAGACCAGCCTGGCCAACATAGCAAAACCCCATCTCTACTACAAGTAGAAAAACTAGCTAGGCATGGTGGTGCATGCCTGTAATCCCAGCTACTTGGGATGCTGAGGCAGGAAAATTGCTTGAACCTGGGAGGTGGAGGTTGCAGTGAGCCGAGATCGCTCCACTGCACTCCACCCTGGGCAACAGAGTAAGATTCTGTCTCAAAAAAAAAAAAAAAAAAAAAAAGAGAGAAGGGGATGGAATGGAGTAGGGAGTCATACAAAGCCACCCAGCTCTGACCTGTGCCTAGATGTTGGCGTTGGGAATGGAGAAGTTAGTGCATAAGTGCATAAGAAAATAGAGTGGCTGAGGCCAGAGCTGAGGATCGGGGGTTCTTGAGGGTGGAATCTCTCAGAATCTCTGGAAGGTTCTCTGCCTGGGTTCTCTGTCCCTCAGTTTAAGGAAGAGACAATCTCAGTGGCCATGAGCAGAACCTCCCTAGGCAGACAGCACTGCTCTGCCTGGAAGATTTTAGTCGCTAACCCTTGGCTTTGCTGCAGGGCCCTTCCCTGAAGTGAGGGCCGCTCAATCCTTCCATCTTGGGGATCAGCAAGGTTTGTCTGTGAAACTTTCCTAAAGTCCTACACACACACACACACACACACACACACACACACACACACACACACGCACACAGTATTCTGATGAACTTGCTGGTTCTCTTCAGAGGTCCCTAGGGAGGCTGACCTTACAGCAGGACAGCGAGAGATCAGCTCGAACTCAGCCCTTGCATCTTGTTGAAGAGTAGCCAGGGTCTGCTGTCACCCCAACTGGCCTATGCATCCATCTCTGAAAAGGGACGGAGCTACCATGGCCTATGCATCCATCTCTGAAAAGGGACGGAGCTGCCATGTCCAGAGCCGGAGGCTGGTCTGGATGTTCGAGGGTGGGAGATGGGGGTTGGGGACGGAAGGCTGAATGGGTTTCATGCTTGGCCCCCTGGGGACAGTTGACCCAATCTGCATTCCTCCCCCGTCCTTCACTCCCTTCCATTGCTGGATCAGTGGCAGCCATGGGGACACTTGCCTCAGATTCGTGGAGCCCCAAGCACTTGGCAGAGGCAGAGAAGTAATTGGTTCTGACAAACCACAGCCGGCCCCAGGGGCGGCAGGAGCAGCATTCCCCACAACCAGACAGGAGATGGAGGCTCAGCATGGCCTCTCTCCACCTTCTCTGAGTGTGGCTGCCCTCACCTTGTAAGCGGAGATTTTATGTTTGGAGAAAGTTACAGAGCGATAAACCTTTTCTTATATCTGTCTCCCAGCCCTGGGACATGACAGTTCTGAACAGAGGCTGGCCTGCTCCATGGAGAGGGGGAGAGACTGAGGCAAGGGTTGGCTCCTGGGCACACCCCCTCCTTGTCTATCTTTGGGTTCTCCTAAAGCAGGGAACCAAGTGACCGACCCTTGGAGCTTGAGGGCCTGACCTCAGTACGCAAGGGTGTGCAGTCTGGATGGAGAGGCAGGCTATGCACACACGCAGGCGGGCAGGTGTGTACATATGCCTGTGGGGTACACATGTCCATAGGTGCCCACAAGGCTGACATGGAGGAGGTGCCCAGCTAGTAACTATTCAGTAGATGGAGAAGCAAAGCGGCGGGCCTCTGAGGACTGAAAAGGGACAGATCTGAGCTCTGACTCTGTCCCATTCGGCCGTGGGAACCATCCGCCCCCATGGAGAAACTGAGACTAGTGCATCAGGGTTGACTGAGCCTTGATGCCAGATGCCCTAGGAGATGTAGCAGGCATGGGGCATCTGCCAGGACTCAGCCCCACATAGATGATCCCTGGATTGCTCTGTGTGAGGGTATGGAGGGCCCAGCAGCAGTGGAGGGGAGCTGGATGTGAGAGTGTGCTGGCTACCCAGATACTGGTCTGGGGCCAGGGAGGCTGGCCATTCCTAGAGTGACTTGAAGGCTTGGCCCAGGTGTGTGGCACCAGGCTGGGGTAGCAAGGAGCCTTTCTCAGGCCTTTGGGTGTCCTCCCCTTCACTCTCACTAGACCACTCAGCTTCTTCAAGTCCACTTGCCACTCTCCTCACTCCCCCTACCCCCTTACAGACCTCTTCCCAGCTTTAAACCCAGCCCACAGCTCCCCTCCTCCAGGAATCCCTCCAGATCAATGCTGAGGCCAGTGATGTCTGATACTTGCTGCTGCCTTCAGCTTTTGCATCTTTCGGGTACAGACAGAAGATGGGGGTTGCCGGGAATCTCTGGCAGGCCCAATCCAGTGTTCCCATCAGATGGGGCATGGAGACCATGGCCAGAAGGCAGGGTCATGCCCAGGCTTTCCAGGAGTCCACCTGAGCGCAGGCAGTCAGACTGGGAAGGCAGCTAGCCCTGGAGATTCTTGGTCCTGTGATCCACTGTAGACACAGTTCCTGACCTGCTGAGGCTCGTGTGAGGTAGAGCATGGGCTGATCATGGTGCATGAGAGATGCATGGTGCTGCATGGGGAATGTGAGCACACATGCCCGCACACGGAAAAGAGAACAAGTGAACCCGTGTGCGTCAGTGCTGTAAGTAACATGTGAGCGTTTGTGTGTCCATAGATGGGAGTGGTCATAGAAGGTGAGCATGTGCATGTGTGTGTACACAAATGTGCGGTTCTGAGTGCTGCCTGTGGAGGTGTGAGCAGGCACACATTAGAGTAGGGTGGGACTGTGAGGAGGCAGGTGTGGAGAACTCTGTCACCTGAGCAGGTGAGAACTACTTAGCTGATTAATTAGCAAAGCTGAGAAATCTCAATTGTGGATGAGGAGCACATACACACACACTTCCCCCATGCATGGTGAGCATCCCCCCAGTCACTCTGCCTGTCACTGCTCAGCAGCCCTGCATGGGGGCAGGCTGCCAGGTGGTTGGAGGTGTGTCCTGGGGTGGGGCTGGACCAAACATCCCTACTGTGGAGATCACAGGCCTTGTGCAAGGCAGTTCTCATCCCTAATCCAGTGCTCACAGAGGCTGGTGGTGAGGCACCTAGGACCTTGTCCCCGTTTCACAGATGAGAGAGCTGTGGCTGGTAAGGAGCAAGGAGCCAGAGCCTCATTTCCAGGTCCTGGGCCTCCTGGGGAGCGGGGGCATCCTCCAGAGTTTGCAGGCATGGTCAGGTGATTCTCCAGTGCACTTGGATCCACTGAAGAGCTACCTTCCAAAGGCAGGGGGAGCTGTCTTGGTTCCTTTGGGCTTAGAGAAGAGCTAGTGTCCACCAGGGAGCTTTCTACAGTACAAGACAAATGACTCCCACTTACAACCCCTAGATGCTTGTCACAATCCAGTTTCCTCTGCATGCCTTGCAGGCAGGCCAGGGAGGCCTCATGCCGTAGAAACCTTCTTAACACCTCCCTTCACCTGACCCTAGAAAGTGAGGGTCCCCCATGCTCCCCAGCTCCCATAGCCCTGTGCACCTCCCCGTCAGCATGAATCGCTGTGATTGCAGCTGCCCCTGTTTCATGTTCGTCATTTGGGCACAGCTCCTGGGACACTGATGGGATCTGTTGAACTTGTACCTGAGTCTTAGAGTCTGGGTTTGATGCTGACTCCTGGCAGGCAGGCCTGCTGCCCCTCAAAGACCCCTGGCCCTGCCACTGCACTGCATCATCATGCAGGGAGACCCGGAAGCTGGGTCAAGTGGCAGCCACTTGCCTCTTGATCAGGTGCTGACGGAGGAGCCTTCATTATGCTCCATCTACCAGTGTGGAATAAATTGGTGTGCAGTGAATTTATTCCTTTTAAAGAGGGACTTTCACACCGGGGAAAACTTTTAAAAAGAACATTTATATAAAAAGCAATTACCGTGCCAGTAATTTGTATGTATTCTATCTACCCCTTCCATCGCTGCCTTTGTGTTCGAACGTGGCCACCTCCCGGGCAGCTGCAGCCTGGCACCCAGCCTCCCAACTACAGCATGCCGCCTGCTGGAGTGGCCTCCTCCTCCGGGAAGGATCAGGATGCAGGGCCTAGGCCCAGCAGGGGTATGGACTCCAGGAGTATAGCTGGGTGGATTTCTGTTCAGAACAGGTGCTTTGGAAATTTCCTCCCGTGTGCATCTCTGTCCTGAGGTTGCTCCAGCCCCAGTCCCAGGGCTGGCACATCCTTTCTGGGCCCTTCTTGGCAGCAGCCAAGCACTTAAAGGCACCTGCTTTCCAGCAGCCTCGCAGCCCAGTTCGCTAGAGGAGGAGGCAGTGGTGTGGGAGCAGGTATTTTCCCTCTGAGGAGCCACTAACGGGCACCCTGCTTCCCCAGCCATTATTGCTCTCACACTCGATGCATTATGTAAATTGTCTCCGTTGCTAAGTGGTAGAGGAGCCACTCAGGGGAAACGAGGGAGCAGGTCTAGAGCCTTCTCGGGGGAAAGCAGGAGACTAGGCCCTGAAAACTCATCCTCTGCATCAAGAAGGGTCTGGCCGCCTCTCCTCTTAGACTAGGACCCCTGAGGCTGGCATACTGTCTCCCCCTCAGACCACAGCTTTTATGTGGGCTGTGGCTTCACCCCCACATCAGACAGGGGTTCCCAGGAGACTGGATAGGTTTCCTCTTTGAACAGGGCCACGGGATTGAGGCTTTGCTTCCCACTCAAACCAGCTCTTGGGATAGGACACATGCCCCTCTGTTGCCCAGGAAGGTCTGCTTCTCTCACCTGCATGACTTTCAGCAGCAGCTGGGCACTGGGGCCCTCCAGGAATGTGCACACTCACTCACAGCCTTAGATACCCTTGGCAAACTAGAGAAGGTCATGTCTAGTCCCGAGCTAGTTGACCTGCCTCCTCCACAGATCCTGGAGTGCCCAAATAATCATGGGTCACTTCTGAAGTGAGTACCCAGTGAACGTGGGATGTAGAAAGGTAAATACTTGGGACAACCCCACATCCTGGGGTGCCAGCAGGTTCTTGGGTCACTGGGGGGGCTTCAGTCTCAATGAGCCATGGCCTGGGCCTGGTCAAGGCCTGGGTGATGGAGGGAGTTCTCCCAGGGTACTCACCTGGCCTGCTGTCCTGCCTTTTGAGGAGCTCCCATGCTCCCTCTGCATGAGCTGCAGAGGCAACCGAGCCCACCCAGGGGGTCTGGATTCAGCGTCTCCCCTTCTGAGGAGCCAGGTGTGCTGGGCTTCATCCAAACTGTGTTGGACACCTCTCAGCTGAGCTTGCCCTTGGCCTGAGGTCTGCAGTGCAGGCTCACATGAGGGTCCTCCCTCCATGGGACTCAGGGGCTCTCTCACGCCCAGCCCTCATTCTCCCCCTGGGACAGGATGTCTGTCCCATACAAGGAGGCCACTGGGTTGAGGGCTTGCTGGTTTGTGCATTTCCTGAAAGTTACACAAAGAGTTGGGGATTCCAGGGAGGGTGTGAGAGGTGGCAAAGACATTTGCAGCCCACTCAGCCCCATTTCTCAGACAGCCCTCCTCTAACTCCTGTCCCTTCCCAGGCAGGGCTGTCTGTGGGTCAGGGTGAAATGGAACAGCTTTAAACAGAGGTGTGTACAAAGACAGTGCTTCCGTGGCTGCATAGACTCTGGGGGAGACCAGCCCGAACAACTTGGCAAAACCCGTCTCTGCAAAACATACAAAAATCAGCTGGGCGTGGTAGGGTGCACCTGTGGTCCCAGCCACTGGGGAGGCTGAGGTGGAAGGATTGCGTGAGCCTGGGAGGTCGAGATTGCAGTGACCTGTGATCATGCCTCTGCATGCCAGCCTGAGTGACAGAATGAGACCTTGACTCAAAAAAAAAAAAAAAAGGAGAAATTTGGAGCTTCTTCCTTACCACCTGGCACTGTCCCCCACTGTCCCCTAGGACGGATGGCATTATCTCTCAGACCCCTGTGGCTGCTGTCCCTCAACTTGCTTTGTGATTATTGCCAACTTTTGGGAGTGTTGGGGTGGGACCCCTGACCAGGGATCACCAATACCAATTCAGTGTTTCAGTCTAAGGAGCCTGGTCTGTGTACTCAGTTGATCAGGGAATTGAAATCTCAAACTGTCTTCATTGCAATAAGAGTAAACAGAAGTAGTGATGTCGCCTGCTGCCCTTTGACGGCCGCTGTCCTGAGGCCAGAGGCTGGAGTCAAAGCAGTCAGTCCCCTGTCCCTGACTCCTCTGCCTACATTCTTCTCTCTCTATCCTTCTATCCTTCCCCTCCCAGCCTCCCTCTCTCTTTTTTTTTTCTTTTTCTTATATTTCTAGATGGATTTTTAAATTTAGGGTTTTCAAATCAGTGTTACACAGGCACCTGGTGTAAAGTCATAGTTTTACCAGGCGAGTTGTGTTAGGAGCACAGCAGCCCCCTCCTCTCCATTTCCAACTCCCGAGAGGCTGTCACTTTCTATTCTCTGAGTTCCATATCTCTAAATGGCATACTTATGTCGCTACTTCTTGATTGTTCAGTTTTAGGCATTATCCGTGGGCATCTGCTGCGGGAGAGGAGGGCTTTGCGCCCCTCCCCTAGCCCATCCCTCGCCCTTTTGTGCATAACATATGGTGAGGCTGACTGTTGACATTGCCCTGACCCGGCAAATGCTATTCAGAACTGCACCTTGCGGAACACTTTTGGGTACAATTTTTTAGTTGTTTCCTACCAGTAAAAACTGTCTCAATTTTGTTAGTTTTATTATTATTATTATTATTATTTTGAGACAGTCTTGCTCTGTCACCCAGGCTGGAGTGCAGTGGCACCATCTCGGCTCACTGCAACCTCCACCTCTCTGGTTCAAGCAGTTCTCCTGCCTCAGCCCCCCAGTAGCTGGGATTACAGGCACACACCACCACACCTGCTTCGTTTTTGTATTTTTAGTAGAGATGAGGTTTCGCCATGTTGGCCAGGCTGGTCTCAAATTCCTGACTTCAAGTGATCCACCTCCCCTGCCTTAGCCTCCCAAAGTGCTGGGATTACAGATGTGAGCCACTGCGCCCAGCTATTGTTAGTTTATTTGCTTAGTCTTCTGTGAACTTTTACTCACTCTGCCCCCAACTCCCTGCCACTTTATCAGACCTGGCTCTCTCTACACCTGGGCTTCTGTTAAATTAAATTCACCTTTCAAGAAAGTCTTGCCCAGAGCCTCCCACCTTGCTCCAGGGAAGACTGGCTGCTCTCCCAGCCTGCGACACCAATGTGTCCCCGGGATTTCCTTTCCCCCTCTTGGGGTTGGAGTCCCCTCTTTCATGGATCCCATGGCCACCTCTTCCTTAGACTTCTCCCTCATTTTGGTGTAGAGAACATTTTTTCTTTCCTTCCTTCCTTCCTTCTTTCTTTCTTTTTTTTTGTTTTTTTTTTTTTTTTTTTTTTGAGACTCCCCAGGCTGGAGTGCAGTGGCATGATCTTGGCTCACCGCAACCTCTGCCTCCCAGATTCAAGTGATTCTACTGCCTCAGTCTCCTGAGTGGCTGGAATTACAGATCTGCGCCACCACGCCCAGCTCATTTTTGTATTTTTAGTAGAGATGAGGTTTCACCATGTTGGCCAGGCTAGTCTTAAGGCTTAAGGCTAGTCTTAAACCCCTGACCTCAAGTGATCCACCTACCTGCCTCAGCCTCCCAAAGTGCTGGGATTACAGGCATGAGCCACCACACCCAGCTGAGAACATTTTCAGTTGGCTTCCTGAGGACAGGTACAGGGGAGCCAGACTTTGGAGACTGTCATGTCTCAGAAAGCCTTCCTTCTCCCCCACACTCAACAGAGATTTCAGGTGGGTTGGAAGTCCAGGGTGGAAACCATTTGCCTCAGATTTTCTAAGGCAGCACTCCATTCCTTCCAGCTTCTTGAGTTGCTATGGAGAGGTCCCCAGTCATTCAGATTCCCGATCCATTGTACATGACCTGGTTTTTATCAGAAACTTGTAAATTTTCTCCCTTTGCCCAGTGTTCAGAAATTCCACACTGACCTACCTTTGTGCGGTTTTTCATTTCTTACTACTCAGTGCACACTTTCAAACTACTTGTGTCCCTCAGTTGTGGGGTGTTTTCTTGAATGGTTTCTTTGACTGTTTCCTCCCTTCTCATTTCTCTGTGCTTTCTAGAAACCTTAACTCAGGCCCTGTTCTTTTTTATTTTTCTTTTCTTTCCAATATTCCATCTCTGTGTCTTTCTGTGAGAAAATCTTCTCATCAAATTTTACATTTAACCATTGCATTTTAAATTTCCAGGATGTCTTTTGGAACTTTTTTTTTTTTTTTTTTTGAGATGGAGTCTCGCTCTGTCACCCAGGCTGGAGTGCAGTGGCGTGATCTTGGCTCACTGCAAGCTCCGCCTTCCAGGTTCACACCATTCTCCTGCCTCAGCCTCCCGAGTAGCTGGGACTACAGGTGCCTGCCACCATGCCCGGCTAATTTTTTATATTTTTAATAGAGACAGGGTTTCACCATGTTAGCCAGGATGGTCTCGATCTCCTGACCTTGTGATCCGCCCGCCTTGGCCTCCCAAAGTGCTGGGATTAGAGGCGTGAGCCAGCACGCCCAGCCGGACCTTTTTAAGAATAATATCTTGTTCTTGTTTCATTCTTACCACAATGTCTGTTAGTTGTCTCAGGACAGTATAGCTTTATAGATTTAAAAAAAAAACTTTTTATTTTGAAATAATTTTGGATTTACAGGTAAAACAAAAAAACAAAAAAAGAATAATTTTAGATTTACAGAGAAGATGCAAAAATAGTACAGAAAGAAGTTCCCTAACCCTTTGTCCAGTTTCCTCTGAGTTATTGTCTTGCATAACCGTGGTATAAATATCAAAACTAAGACATCAACATTGGCACAATATTGTAAACCAAAGTGAAGACCTTATTTGAATTTTACCAGTTTTTGCACTAATGTCCTTTTTTGGTTCCAGGATCAAATCTAAGGAACCAGTTTGCATTTAGTTGTCATGTCTCCCTAGTCTCCTTTTTTTTTTTTTAACTTTAAGAAAGAGGCTTAATTCACTTTTCATGTATTTATGTATTTACTTATTTATTTAGTATTTAAAAACTCCATGTTGTAGCCACAGTTGGAACCTGCAGGGGTGTCGGGGGTCGACTCCAGATCAGGCGAGGCGGACAGGATGGGATAGTCCGGGACAGCTCCTGGTGCTGAAGAGGAGGGAGGGTGGAAGCAGTGCCTGTGGGCCAGGGGATCGCTGGTGGGAGCAGGCTGCAGGGTGAGAAGGCAGAACCCCCAGGAACCAATGGGATGGTTGGGAAGCACTGCCTGCCTCTCGTATTCCTTCCTCAGATGTCTGCTGACCCCTCCCCAGGAGGCAGCTAGTGAGCTGGTGGGGTGCAGCAGTGAGTAGTTCCCAGTCACCTGGGGTCAGAGGGCATGGGCTTCTCCCCTGGACTCACTCACATCCTGGGGTCCTGGTACAAGTGTAGCATCATGTTCCTGGCCAGAGTTCTGAGGGGCTTGAAGCTTTTCTGAGTTCGCACCTAGGTCCCTTGGCTCCAGGTGCTGGAGGCCTCGGGGCCCTGCTGGGGGATAGTTTTTAGACTGATGGGCTTCGGAGTCCCAGATCATCTTCCTGTGTCCCTGTAGTGCCAAGGGCTGAAGAGTTGGGGAGCAGGGCACCATGGGGTGGGAGGAGTGCCCTGGGCTGATGCATCCCCACCACGAGTCAGGTGAGAGAGTTGGGAAGACCCTGTCCCCAGGCCCAGCAGATTAGTAGGGAGCATTTAAAGAGAGAAAATGGACCCATCTATGCTTCATCTATGGACAGCAATGACACCCCAGCCTTGTGACTGTGGCCTGAGTGAGGGGGGCAACTGCACCAGTTGCACCAGAAGCACCAGTCCCCACAGTCTCCTTAGGGTGACCCTGACCTTTCCCTGCCACCCATTTGCATACCTGGGCTCCCTTTTATCAAATATTCTTCTGCTAATCTCATCTCCCTGCGTGACTGCCCTGTAATTAGCTCACTTTGCAAAATATGATGTCTGTCATAGTCCCCCCTCCATGTTTTTCTTTTCCCAGGAAAGGGTAAGGAGGGAATGGGATGAAGAAAGATTTCGGGACGTGGGGCCACCTCACAGGTCAGCTCTGGCCCTGTCCCCTGCACACAGGGCCCCACATACACTAACACATGCCCCAGCTCAGCTCCAGAGCCTGGAGAGTCGATGGAGGTCAGTGGGCTGGGCCAGAAACCCGGGGAAGGGATGGCACAGGCCTGACTGGGCAGGTTCCCCAGAGAAGGTTCTCCCGGTCTTCTAGCTGGGGTTTCAGGACCTAGCCTTTGGGGTTCCCCAGCATTAACCCATTGCTGCTAGAAGTGAGCCTGCCAGGGCCTGGTAAGTCAATCACCATAGTCTGTCTGCTCCAGCTTCCAAAATGTTGTTCCTAGTGCCCCCTGCACATTTCCTTTGTTCTGTGGGTTTTGCCGTTTCGAATAGTCCTTAATTGTCGTGTCAGGGAGTTTGGGGAAAGAAAGTTCGCCAGGCACCATTGCTTTCACTTCTCTTCCAGCAGCTGAGTCCTTACTGTTTGGTTAAGTGAAATCTACGCTGGGCCTTGGACAGTGAATTGATGAACAGGAGGTTCTTTGGCTAAGTGGGTAGGCAAGCCCAGGCTGGTCTCTTACCACCCTCTCACTACCCCTGACCCTCCACATGAGCCCAGAGACTCCCTGTCTACTGCCTAGGATTCCAGGGAACACAGTTTGAGAACTGCTGCCCTGTACATGGGAGTGTGTTGGGCACAGGGCTTGGCTTGGAGTTAGCAGCAGGGAGTCTCTGGGATTGGGGGAAGGTGCAGAGAGGCAGCTCAGCTAGCCTCACAGGGACACTTGAGCAGCCTGGTTCTCTCCCTGTGGCCAGGTGCCCCTCGTCCCAAGTCTCAGTTCCCCATCTGCACAGTGGGAAGCCCTGGCAGGCCTGGCTTACGCAGCCAGAAGTGGGGAAGGGCTTTGCTGATAAAGCAAGTTCTGCCTTGGCTGACAGCAGACCAGCTATTCCCTGGATGGCTCCCGACCCAGCACCTTCCCTGTGCTCATAATCTAGCAGGTAGGGTTACCTGGGGCACCCATGGCTAGGGGAGAGCATTACCCTGAACCTGGCAGGTGGCTGAGGCTCATCCCTTTGGGGCAGCTCCCAAAGACTTAGCTGGTTCTGAATGAGTCAGGGCAGGTCTCTGAGCCTCCCCAAGGCCATACCCTTACCCTCATTAGTCTGTCCACTTGGGCTGCCTTCCTCAGTCCCCATCATCACCTATTGAGATTGAGCTTCTTCTGAAGCTGAGGGAGTAGGAGGGTGGACTGTGAGAACAATCAGACAAAAAAGAAGAGCCTCAGAAATCGGTGACCTGGGTCTTGTTTCTTCATATATAAAAGGTGGAGGGAAGTCTGTGCTCAGCATCATTGCTGCAAGTGATGAAACCGAGCCTCAGGTGTGTTGAGGCAGTGGCAGAGGTACGTGGGGTTGTTGGGGCAAGAGCTGGACCTGGGGCCAAAGGCTGGAGCAAGAGGCAAGGACTGGACCTGGAGACACAGCTGGACCAGAGCACCTGGGGCCAGGGATGGACTGCGGAGCCAAGGCAGAGGTTTCCAGGAGCTGCAGGGAGACACTGGCCCCTGAGAGAGGGTGAGCAGGGTGTAGCACCTTCTAGACAGTTTTTGTAAAACTCAGAGCCCAGGTTATGGAGTGATATTTTGTAGGTAGCTGCTGGTGACAAGGAACGATATTTAGCAGGAAAGGAAGCCTCAGTTCCAACTTCCATGATGGCATTTCGAGAGACTGTGTGAGCTGGACCACCTGCCAGAGCCTAGTCTGTCGTTTTTGTTTGTTTGTTTGTTTGTTTTTGAGACAGAGTCTTACTCTGTCGCCCAGGCTGGAGTGCAGTGGTGTAATTTCGGCCCACTGCAACCTCTGCCTCCCGAGTTCAAGCAATTTTCATTCCTCTGCCTCCCGAGCAGCTGGGATTACAGGCGCGCGCCACCATGCCCGGCTAGTTTTTGTATTTTTAGTAGAGACAGGGTTTCACCATGTTGGCCAGGCTAGTCTCAAACTCCTGGCCTCAAGTGATCTGCCCGTCTCAGCCTCCCAAAGTGCTGGGATTATAGGCATGAGCCTCCGCACCTGGCTGCAGTTTATCATTTTATTTGGGGGCTTCATTCCACTAGTGAACTCTGAACGGACAGTACTGTCCTTGGGGGAGCCACAGGAGTGTCATGAAGGTCATGAAACTAGGATCAGAACCTGGGTCCTGATCTGCTCTGCCTCCTCTGACCTTTCCAGGGGTGGCCTCGTATGCATGACCCTCCCCTCCCTGTGTGAGTTTTCTCTTGTAAAACCAGGCGGTGGGACAGGACACTATCCGTGTTCGTAGTTCAGGCAGTTAGGCACGGAACGAGGGCAGGTAGACAGATGCTGAGAAGTAGGACTGAGTAAGAAAGGGCAGAGTGTGTGAGGGGCAGGCCTGGGAGGGCAGCAGGGTTCCTGGTGGGTCCTAAGCAGGGATCCCTGGGGGGAATGGTCGTTCTGACTACCTTGGCCAATCTCTCGGAAAATTGAGGCCCAGAGAAGGTTGGGACAGACTCTCAGCCACACAGCAAGCTTGAGCCAGAACACAGGATCCAGACCCTATCCCAGGCCAGTGAGTGAAAATTGTGAAGTCACAATGTTGATCTGGCTGCAGTGGGCAAGACATACCTGTGTGATAGACCCACTCAGCTGTGAATGGAGCTGACTCCATCCTTGAAATGTGTGAGACTCCCCCCTCCCCCACTCTACCAGCCCTTGCCTCTTCTTGCCCTGGGCAGCTTTTGTGTCTTGGGAGCCAACCAGAACTCAGGCTAGGTGCTAATTGAAAGCTACCTACCTCCTTTCTGCAGAGGCTGAGCCCCTCCATTTGCACACAGCCCTTGTCTACTATTGCTAGCCTCGGGCAAATGACTCCACTTCTCTATGCCTCAGTTTCTTCATCTGTAAAGCAGGGCTAACATTTCCTATCTTGCCTCCCTTCTGGGGTGTCACAAGGTTTAAAGGACACATGCTGTGTATATGTAGGGCTGCAGACATGAGGAGTCCTGGATGATAGGCAATAGCTGCCCTCCTCAGAGGCTGTGGGGCACTATCCTGGGATGGGTAGAAGTTGACGATGTGTAGCTGGGGACAGCTTGGATGGATGGGGGCAGAATGAGGAGAGGAATGGGGGGAGCATGTGGGCCCAAGTGTCTGTTTTGCTGATTGCTCCTTTTGCTTTCAAGGAGATTAAACTATTTTTAGTCTGTGCTACTGCTGGTGAGACGCCGGAGGAAGCCTTTCCATCGCCGAGATCTTCTGGAAGCTGCCAAGTGTGGTCTTCAGCTTGATTCTGGGAGCCTCCCAGAGCAGGCGGGAGGGGTGTCACCATCTGGGGGCTGTGGGGAGAGGCTGGTGTGTGCTTGCTCCCTGAGGTCCTTGTTGCTCTGGCCTCCGTGAGCCGTGTGGCCCTGGTCTGCAGAGAACAGTAATCTGATGCACCCGATGTTTGTAACGCTGTGTTTAAAAAAAGTAATTTATTTTCTAATTATTCCTTGTCTTGCATAACCGTGCATTGCCAAAGTGTCGCTATTTAAAATATTTATCTCTCCACGCCGCAGGAGCAGCTCTGGAGCATGGAGGGAGAAGAAATAAAAGTCCGCGTGCCGGTCGCAGGCATATTACTTTGACTCGTCCTGGTGGCTTTGACGTCTCCCTGTAAATACATTTATTTTTCATTAGGACGTTTCTGAGCTCGTGGCCCCCGGAGAGCGGAGTGATTATGCCGCTCATCTGCGAGAGCTGCAATAGAGAGGCGCTCAATGAGTGAGCGCCACCAAATGCCTCCCGTGCTTGCCCGCATGGGCGAGGGTCCGAGTGTGTGTGGCTTGGGGTGTGTGTGTGCAGGGGTCATACAGTGCTCAGCTGCATGTATACCAGGAGAGCATGTGGCCAGGGACTTTGGACCTTTGGTGTGATGGAGAAACCAAGGCCCAGAGAGGGCCTGCTTTGGAGTGGAATCAGCCTCACTGGCAGTGGCGGTGAGCAGCAGGCTTGTGACCTGTTCTATCCCTAGGGCCGAAGCCTTTCTTTTTAGCTGGGAATACTTTTGGGATTGGACACCTGGAAATGCTGGGTGGCTTCATGAGGGGCGCCATCCAGATCCTGAAGCAGAGGGTCTACCAGTGCAGCAGGCAGTGTTCCCAGCATGCAGGGCAGGACGAGAGCTGACCCTTCCCCTTCTCTGCCTCTCCATAGGCTGTGGGCTTGAGCCATGCTGCAGAGGCTGGCCCAGGCAGTGCCCCTCCTCCAGCCACCCTGTGGAGCGGGAACTGGACTTGGCTCCTCCTTCACTAACAGGCTCTTTTCCAATCAAAAAAAAATTTTTTTTTAGCTCACCGAGTATAAGACAGAGTTTTATGCTGAATTTTAAAATACCTTATTTTTTCCAGTCTCTAAACTGCTAATCTCCCGGGCTGAGGGATTCTGGGACAAAGGCAAGGCCTCGAAGTGGAAATCTGTAAAATTAGCTTCAGCGGTATTAGTGTTTGCAGTTGGAGATTGAAAAATTGCTTTCCCAGGGCCTGATTGGAGGCTCCGCTCTCCTCAGGGGAGAGGCAAGGACTTGGCAGAGAGAGATGCTGGAGGCCAGGTTGGGGGTGGCTGGGGGGCTGTTGTGGGGGCCCCTGCAGGGGCCTGTGAGTGGGCCAGGGAGGGTGCGCGTCCTCTGCCCGAGTCTCCCCATCAATGCCCAGCTTCTCCAGCACTCTGCGTACACAGCGGGTGCCAAGCAAATGCTGTGGAGTCCGGCTGGGTCCCTTCCCCTTCTTTTCATGAGGCCTCCTGGACTCGGTTCCTAGCCCACTCCCCAGTGCTCAGACACAAGAGGGAGGGGGAGGCTTCCGGAGCCTGGCTGAGGGGCAGCTCTGGTGCCTGTGGGTGCGCCCGTGTGGCCCATCAGGCCTCTTGTGTGCTTGATTGCCTCTGATTGGCTGCAGCTGAATTCAGCAAAAGCTATTATTTGCCCTTGATGAGCCAATCAGATGGCCTCATTGGCCATTCAGAGCAGGCACCGGAACCGGGGTTGGGGGGGGGAGATGGGGCTCCGCGAGGTGGGGGCAGGGCAGAACAGATGCAGGACCCAGGCCTGGTTGTGTCCACTGTGACCTTCACACAGATCACACCTCCCTTCCCTGACCTACCACTCCAAACCGGGGCTCCCCTCCACATTAGCCTACCTCCCAGCCGTGGCCCTCACTGTTCCCTCTTCCTGCAGTGCTTTGCCTTGCACATCTACCTGTCTGAAGCCCTCAAGACCTCCTCCATGGAGTCCATTCCCGTCTCACCAAGCTCCCAGAGCCTTCACCTGCCCCTCTTTCTTCCTTTGCCAGGAGTTAACAGAAGTCATGAGGATGGTGGTCAGGAAGATTCAGACAGATGGGGTGTAAATCCTGAGCAGCCCCTTCCCAGTTCTAGGACGCTGGACGGGCCAGTTGCCCTCTAGAGTTTCTTTGTCTGTAATGGAGAAGGGCCTAATAATAATCACACCTCCTTGAAAGGGGCAAGGCCTGAGTGCAGGAATCAGGGGTGTGAAGGGCAGGGCTGGGGGCCTGGAAGTCCAGCCGCCCCCATGACAGGGTTTTCTTGAACTTCTGTAGGTTGATCCAGGATTTGGCACTAGTGGGCGCACATGGGCCTGGACCGTCCAAAATCGCTCTGTCCTATTCAGGGGACATTTGGATGCGCAGGGACCAAAGCAGGTGACCTGCTGTAGGCTGTGCAGTATATGTGCACTACAGATGGAGAGGCTCCTAGGACTTGGGTGGTGGCACAGATGAGCTCACCAGGGGGTTTAGGGAAGGCTCCCTGGAGGAAGCAGGGAGCTGAGGGGTGAGCATTTCTGGGGAAGCATGGACAAAGGCCAAGCAATGGGAAGGACTCTGGCAGGCAGCGGGGAAGAGAGGAGAGGCTGGTGTTAGGGTCTCAGTGATGTGGAGATGGGCTCATGGACTCATTCTGGACCCAGTGAGAGAACTGAGCCTTCTCCCTGAGGTCATATTCCTGGGAAAAGACTTTGAGACTCTAAGATTTGCACACAGGAGGCCTCTGCATCATCTTCAGACAAAGAGGAAATCCTAGCTTTTAGCAGGGATGAGGGGCCACTTCTGCAGGCTCAGAGTTTAGTGGGGGTGAAGGTTCTTGAGTGCAGTGATTCAGATGTTCCCATCCTACAACGCAGGGCCCCACTCCTTTGCTGTCAGGGTCTTGGCCTGGCCTTGGTGTAACCAGCCTGCTGGGATTGAAACTATAACCCCCTGAAGATCTTTGACTCTTGCGATAAAGTCCTGTGCTTTTCTGCCTCTGGCTGCAGATGAGAATCATCTTATATCCTGCCAAGGGGGCTTCTCATGTTCACATTTCACCTTAAATTTGTGTTGAATCTTAGTCTTTTCTTGTCTTTCTCCAAAGCATTGATAGCCCCCAGCCACAGCCATCCCGTTCCATAGTTCTTATAATTACACTTCTCTGAGCCTGTCTGACACCTGAGATATTGCACCCATTCACAGGTATCCCAAGCTGGTTCACAATGAGTAATTATATCCATCACATGTCAGGATTGTCAGGGCTCCCCCTGCCTCCATGGAGAGGTTCTCGTTGTCAGCACAATAATGCCCACTTTAGGGTTGGCCTTCTGGGACCACTTCTGGCACCAGCTCCGATAGGGTCCATTCCCTGGAGTCAGACTCTGAGATGGAGGTCATGTGCAGGTGTTTACCGGAGAGTACTCTTGGGAACCACGCCTGTGAGGGGTGAAGGATGCGGGGTTGGACAGCAGAAGAAGTTGGGCTGTAAGGCATTCTCAAGCCTGAGCCAATTCCACAGACAGCCCTGGAGGTGGGCCGGCCCATCAGTGCTGTCCCCATTGAGGCCAAGGGACCAGGCCTCTGTGCACCCCCACTCCACCTCTGTGACCACAGGCAGTGGGGCCACATCTGCTCGGGGCACAGCCTGGGGAGGGACTCTGATGAGAGGAGTCAGCAGGCAACACCCTTGGTGGTGAGGGGAGGAGGGCCTCATGCCGAAGGGGGAATTTGGGTGATGCGGCCCAGCATCCACATCGTGAGACCTGTGCAGCTTGGACCCAGGTTCTGGTTGTGCCTCTTGCCAGCGCTGAGGCCTCGGGTGAGTCACAAGAACTCTCTGAGCCCAGCATCCCACCTGCAAAATGGACCATTGCCACGCCTCCACCTCCTAGGATTGGTTAGGAGTGGGATCTGAGGTGGGCTCTGAGACAGTGTGAGCTTGAAGGGTGCATGTGTGGGACAGGGCCAGGTTCCAGTCACCATCCAGGTGGGAGCTAGGGGGCCTCTCCGCAGGCTCCCCATCGTCTCACTTGACAGACCTCTGGCAGCAAGGTTTGAGGAAATGGGAGACATGGGCTAAGTCTGTACCATCGATAAAACCCCTGGAAGTTGTCCAAGCTCTTGGTCAAGGGCCAGAGATGAAAATAGTGGAGGGGCATGCAGAGGGTATCTGCTCAGCCTGGTCAGTGGGTTAATTAGCGTGGATGGAGGCAGGCTGCATTCAGGGGGCTGAACTCCAGGATGACTGGTAGTGTTTGTTCAACAAAGTGACATCAGGCAGCCTAGGGAGGGGCCTTAAAACAGCTCCTGGGCCGCGCGTGGTGACTCACGCCTGTAATCCCAGCACTTTGGGAGGCTGAGGTGGGCAGATCACCTGAGGTCAGGAGTTCAAGACCAGCCTGGCCAACATGGTGAAACCCCATCTTTACGAAAAATACAAAAAATTAGCTGGGTATGATGGTGCACACCTGTAATCCCAGCTACTCGGAGGCTGAGGCAGGAGAATCACTTGAACCCAGGAGGCGGAGGTTGCGGTGAGCCAAGATCGCGCTATTGCACTCCAGCCTGGGCAACAAGAGTGAAACTCCGTCTCAAAAAAAAAACAGCCCCTGGTGGGAGGGATAAAAGTGATGATGGCAGAGGCAGGGTGGCTGTCCATGGAGGGGGCACTAAGGGCCATTGGGGTGGATGAGGAGCCCCTACAGAGGTCATGGACTGGTCACTTTTGAGGCCTCTGTAGGCACAGTGGTTTTGTACACACCACAAATGAGTCCTCATTTCCAAGGGCCCCATGTAGGTGGAGAGACAGCCCAGAGGCAGGTCCCATGTCCAGGACTGGCACAGGGTCAGAGCCACTGGGTCTTGTTGGCTAAGGACACCTGTGATGTCGGCCAGTGTGGCTGGTGCGGTGGGGAGTGACGTTGGCAGGCGTCTTGCGGCTGTGACTATGGGCAGGGAGGGGAGGCCTGCCGACGGGAAGGGAAGGCTCCGAGTCGGGCATGCGCACGGCATGCCTACCTTTTACAAACGATCATCAGCCTCAGCGTTCCAACAGCCTCTTTCACTTTGTAAAAGCCTTTTCTTCGGAAAAATAAAAGAATATTGGAGGCAAGTACAATATTTGGCTGTGGCGGCTGCTAATTTGGCGCTGAATGTCACCTCTGCCTTTCTCTTCTCTGATGCCAAGTGCTCCTTTCCTGGCTCTGGTGGGTGAGAGCAGGGTGATGGGGGTGCAGGGCGGGCTCCGGAGCCTCTTAAGATTCGAGATTCATTTCCTTAAACACACATTGTCTCACTCCAATTTCACGTCCGAGCAGTTCTGGCGAGGAATTAGCAGCCCCTGGGAGAGAGTGGCGGGTTCTGTTTACACGGGGCGGGGGCGGGGTGGGGGAGGCGATGTGGGGGTAGGGGGGGCTTGGGGCCCATTTGCACAGGGAGCCCACACAGGAACTAGGTCAGGGACTGCCTCGCCTGACCAGAGGGCCCTCAAAGGGAGCCAGACTGATCCACTGTCAAAAGAATGTGTGAATCCTGCCCCATTTTAGATGTCCTGTGTGCATGGAAGGTGGGGCTGTATAATGATTTTGGGGGCAAATCAAGAATATTGGGCTCTCAGGTTGGCCTAAGTCTCCACTGAGAGGACCGGTTGAGACCTGGGGGCCACCTTTAGCTTGCCCCCTTCTGTGGTGTGGGGCTCACAAACTCTGGAGGCTGCAGTTTGCTTTGAGTCAGGCTCCATGGATCCCTCCCCCCATGGAGCCTCACCTCCCACTATGTCCCCTCCACAGCCCTTGGGACCTTGGGAGATGACAGTCCTGTCATTGTGTGGGAGAAGCAGCTCCACTTCATGGGTGAAGCCCCAGAACCCAGCCCTAGGTCTCTCTCCCACCTACTCAGTCCCTAGGGCCCGGGCTGAATGCCTGTGTCTCTGGTGGGGAGTGTGGTGGGCAGTCCTGGGGGTACAGGCTCCCCCGGCCCCAGGCCACCCTCTCTTCATGGCCTCAAGGTCATTCTGAGTGTGGTGTGATGGAGACGTCACAGGGCCACGCTTTAAGCCCCTCTTTAATGGTGCCCTTTCAGGCTGACACTATTTTCATACCTGGCCTTGATTTGGGCCTTCTTGGCTGGGCTTGTTTTTAAATGGCTTCTGAGGCTGGATCTGCCCTTTTATGCCCTTTCTGCCTTCCCCATGCCCAAAATCCACAGTCACCCCCTAGTCCCAACCCCTACCCCTGAGGAATCTCAGCAGGGCTGTGCACCCATGGAGGTGGCATCAGGGTTGAGCCTAAGGAGTGCTATGGAGGGTGGCCCATCCCCCAGCTCTCCTGGGCGACTGCTCATTCATCACCTCCTAGAGGGGAGACCTGCTAATTTGTCAGCCCATTAGCTGGGCACGAGCAGCATATGGACCCGATTCCTGCTGCCCTCTTCCTGCCCACCTCTGATAGCATCATCAGGGCTCATGGTGAGGTCCTAGGTCCAGGGTTGGATCACAAGCGTGGGGGGCTGCCATCTTGCTCCAAGGCTGAGCCCCTCAATGAGGCAGCCGAGGGTTTGTCCCTCTCTTGGCTTCAACAAATCTACCTTAGGAGTTCAGTGATGGAGCCTCTCTGAGCCACTGGCTAAGAAGGGACCTGCTTTTAGGAAACTGGGCTTTATTTTTAGTGTTCAGAGAAAGATAATTTTTTCTCGCCCACCATCAGCAGGAAGATCAGTCGTTTTCGTGATGTTTCCAGATCCTCTTGTCTGTGGGATGGGGGTGGGCAGGAAGGATCCCTTGCCTGAGGGCTTCGTTGCGGCTCTCCCCCACATGCAGGAGGGAATCTGTGCCCTCAGACTGTCTCTGCTGCAGCCTGCACCATCAATGGGGTGTTCTCAGGGTCTGTGGGGGTAGTGGCTGGAAGCGGGCACCAGCACAGTGTGGGTGGCCTGGCTCTAGGGATGTGACCAGTGCAGGGCTCTAGTCCCTCTAAAATGGTGGGCAGAAGGGCAGGGACTGGTCTGTTTGAGGGTTCCCTGGGCCTGTGCACACACACACAGATGTTCCCTGAGACCTACTGTGTGCTGTACTTGAGCACAGGAGCTTGGGGCTGAGCTCAGGAATGCATGCACCCTACTTTGTTCATTGCGAGCCTTCCCCCAACATGCGCCATAAACCTGGACAGATACACACCAGGATACATATGTGCTTCGACACACAGGCACCAGGATATGTGAGTACCTGGAGACATACACTGGGTCATATGCTTGGGCCTGAGTTGCCCATGGGAGCACCATCACCCTTCCCACGTGCACGCCAGTGAACTCTTCCTACATACATGTACAGATACATTCAGGCACACACTGGCTCCTGCATCATCTGGGTTTATGGCAGGAGATAAATTTGCAGTTTAGGAACCCTAAACCTCCCAGCATTGTAAACTCAAAGAGCCTGATAGCCAGAGCTTCCAGGCACGTTGGTGATTCCACAAAGCATAATACTATATAGGAGAGGGTTTCCCAGCCTCCTTTGCAGGGCAGCCCTGCAGGGCAGAACACACCCAGGCCTAACTGGTAAAGGGGCCTGTCCAGGGACTGCCCGCCCTGTGCCAGGGAGGGGCCACGTGGTAAGCTCCTTACCACCTAGGAGCTTCAGCCTAGGGCATCTCCAGCATTCCCTAAGGGCCCTAGGGTAGGGGGAAGTGATAGCAACTCAGAGGGCTCAAGGCCCTGGGGGAGGCTAGGTTTTGTTCATGGAGGGGACAGGGTGGTCCAGAGGCCAGGTTGAGGATATGGCTGGTCTGACTCTTAGCCTGTTCTGGGGCCTAAAAAGGAGGGCTTCCTGCTTAGACCTCTGTGGGGCACTTAGAGGAGCACACCTGAGCCCTGAACCAGTCAGGGTGTGGCATGGCAGGGACCTTGGTTGGATTCTGGAGGAGCTCAGAGTTCCCCAGGCTCCGTGGTGACTGGGGCAGGGAGAGGCCTGGGGTGTGGAGTTCTGGTCAAGCAGGCAGGAGGCTGCCAGCTCAGGGTGCAGGGAGGAAACCTGGAGGGGCTCATGTATGCTCAAAGACACTGGAGGAGCAATGACTGAGCAGGACCAACCCAGGCCACTTGCCCTAGTCATGCCCTGCAGGCCCCAGGGGAGGACTGAGTGAGCCTCTGTTGAGAGGTCTCCTAGCAGGCCCAGTGGTATGGGAGGGACATAGGGCAGGGGGGAACCTAGCTCCCAGTTCTCTCCCTGCTAAGGAGGAAGTAGAGCTGCTTTACATAATCAGGGCAATTTGTTCCGCTCTTGTCCTCCTGGCGTCATTGCCCTCACCGCCTCCTTGCTCAGGGAGCCCTTGACACAGCTAGAAGTGCAGGCCTCCCTCCTTCCTGCTGGAGGTTGCTGACAGACGATGTGGAAGCCTGGGGCACCATCGCCTCTAAGACCCCATGGGCACCTGACCACGAGAAGGAGGCGGTGGGGGGAGACAAGGTCACACTGCATGTGGGGATCCAGGCCTCCAGCCTGTAGCCTCCAGACGACCCTACAGTTTCTCAGAATTCACACAGGCAGTGAGTCCCCGGTGAGGGTCGGGGTCAGAGCTGCCCCTGCCTGCTAGTGGATCCCCTCCCCCGGAAGCTCTCCTTACCAGCCTTCCTTCTCCTCCACCTTTGCATGCTGCTCCTGTGCCGGGAAGGTACACAATCTCTTCTGGCCCATCCAGCTACACCTTTCCCTAGAATGTCTTCTCTGACCTTCCTAGCACAGAAGAAGGTGAGAAGCTGGAGCCTGGGTCATCCTGGCTCTTTGCTGCCGCTTACCCTGCCCACTTGGGCCTCAGTTTACGCACCTGTAGGCTAGGGTCCTAGACTTCCAACCTTACAAACAAAGATGGTTTCCTACAAGTCGAAGCACCTCCTTGAAGTCCACCTACCCTCTGGGCCCAGCTCAGAACTGTCCTTGGCTCTCCCTCCCCCTGTAATCCCTCTGGGCAAACAGGTTGGATGAATGAGCCCTCGGGGTCTGGTAGACAGCACCAGGCAAATGAATTAGGGGCTTGTTATCCTGAAGGGACTGGCTTCCTAGGAGGGTTCACCCAACTGTCTGAGAAACAGCTCTTGACGGACGTTCAAAACAGGATGGGGTTTTTGAACCCGAGACTCAGCTGACCCCGCTGACTTTCATAGCCCTGGTGCAGGTGGCCCAATGGACATGGCCAAGGGGGCAGTCAGAGTGGCTTCCCAAAGGAGGGGTCAGGGGCAGGGTTGGGCCTGAAGAGGAGTTACAGGATCCCACAGGCTGGAGACAGCTGCTGGGGAGATGGAGGCAGAGTCTGAAACAGGGTCTGTGTTCATGCACGTGGTAAGTCCATGTAGTCATTGAATTCCAGCTCTGCCAATTACTCTCTCTGCCTCAGTTGCCTCATCTGTAAAATAAGGACATCTGTAAAATAAGGACAACTGGGGCTTGTGAGAATTTGATGAAATGGATGGCCGGTGTGGAGGCTCACTTTGGCCCCACCAGTAATGGCAGCTAATCCCGTAATAATTGTCACCCAACCCCGCAGCCCCCAAACCTGGCAACAAGGAGGTGGCACACCTGGAGTTGGGGCCCAGGCACAGCATCTGCCTCCCCTGAGCATAGCACACTTAACTTAGAAGTTCATGGCTGTTCAGGCTAAGGCCATCATGGTGTTTGCCAGTGTGGCCGGGCCATCAGTCCTGTTTGCACAGTTTGTTTGCATGGCAAACACTGTGCACGGATGCAGGAAGGTAAATGTTGGCCCCTGTTGCTGCTGGAGTTTTGCATACACCGAGAGAGAACCTGGAACTGGAGGTGCCAGGGATTGTCCCTCTTCCCCAAAAGTGAAATAAGGGGGAACTGAGGTACAGAAGGGCCAGAGCCTGCTCAGGAGCACCCCTATGGACTGGGTTCAGAGATCACTGACCCCAGCTCTAGGAAAGTTTTGGGTGGTAACCCCACCCCTGCATTTTTCAGGTCCAAAGTGGGAGCTTTCTTGTGAGAGCCCAGGAGAGACTATAAATGATGGGAGAGGCTGAGTTCCCTTGGGTGTGTGTCCCTAGAGTGCATGTGTTTTCAGAGCATGCATGTCCCTAATGTGCGCCTGTCCTCAGCATATCTTCAGTCTATACAAAGCCTTAGTGTCTTGGTCCTGTTTGTTTGTTTATTTATTTATGCTTCCGACTTGTTCTACAGAAGATTTAAGGGCACTTACAAGGATACATAAAGTTCAAGGAGAACCTATAAATTGGAAGTAGGAGGAAAAGGAAAAATTAGAGGAGGGCGTAAGACAGCGTCAGGAGGTGCTGACAGAGGAGGTAAATGAGATGGCCCAGGCATGGTGTGTCCCCTTGCACACTTGCTTGCACATTCACGATGACTCTGGTGCCTACTGCCTTATCGGTGCCTTGTGGTCAGCTGCATCAAGAACTCAGAAGTGGGAGCCTAGCTGGGCCCTCCTGGGACCCTGGTTCAGAGGCCACTGTGGGTCAGGCCATGCCCTTGCCCCAACCAGGTCCAGCACCCATGCTGTTAGGAGCCCTTCCAATGGTGTGTTCAGCAGGATTTAGGGTCATGACCTTCAGGTAGCCCCAACCGTCCGAGCCAGCAAAGTTCTACTGCTTAAAACATCTCAGTTGGCCACAGACCACTTTTTGAGGTGTGAATGGACACCCACAGAGCCTCACGCAGGCCTGGGGCTGCCATATGTCCAGTGACAGTGGACAGGCCCATCTAGGCTATGGTGCCTTTTCTGTGAGCCTAAGTGTGAGACTTGAGCAAGATCTGCAAGGGGCTTCCTGAGTCCTAGGTGTGAATGTGGTGAGGTCAGTGTGTGTGACCTGGTATGCAAGGTCAAGTGCATGTGCCTGCAGTTGCATCTGTGCACTGGTACAGAGCAGGTCCCTGGGATCACCTTGCCCCAAAAGAGGCCCTTGATACCATGAGAGGCCATGGGCTCATCTTCTGGGCTTACCTTCATCTCTCTACCCTTATCTGCCACACCTGCCATGCTAAGATCTCACGTTTTCACAAGAGCAGCCAGCCCGAGGGCCTCAGCAGCACCTCTTATTGTGATTGGGGCTGTCGTTGGTGCTGTCACTACGTGGTGACATCTTTAGCAAGTCTCAGCAGCACAGGACAGAATTCCAGCCTGTGAGGCCAGGAAAGTTGGTCCCTGCAGGACAGAGTGGATCAGGGAAGGTGCTCAGGGCCTTGGGAGCAACCCTGGAAGGCAGTCCCATGAAAAGCCACCAGCACCCCACACTTGAGCTTCCATCTTTGAGGAATGCCAGGATGGCCTGGCTGAGGTAGCTCGGGGCTGTGCAGACTGTGAGGGTGAAGGCTCGAGCCAAACCGCGAGGCTGCTTAAGGGCAGAGCAGGAATTCAGACCCATGGCTTTTGGCCATTCTTAGCTGTGGGTGCAAGAGACTGGGAAGTCTCCTCTTTGGACAGATTCTGACCCTCCTGGCACCTCCGTATCCTCATCTGTAAGATGAAAAGCCAGCCAGCTGCTGACCACCTCCAGGGTGCCCTTGTTACAGTCATGTCCACCCCCCAGGGCCTGACTGGTGGCTTTGGGGCAAGGTCAGTTTCTAGCCACTCTGGAGTCCTTGGGGGACCTGCCCAGCCCCTGAAGAAAGTTGCTCACCTGACCTATCAGGGCTGTGAGGGGTGGATGGAGGTGATACAGAGAAGGCAGATCTTGCCCTTTTCTCCCTGGCCTCAATTCCATCTCATGAGGGTACTTATGGGGGTGAATTTCTACCAGCTCTGGGCTACAAGGACTCTGGGCCACAATGACTGTTTCATCTCAGATGAGAGCTCCATGACTCATTGAAACCCACTGGAGCTGTGACATGATTAGGAGTCCCCCCTGGCCCACCAAGGGTCCACTGGAGCCTCTGCCCACCCTGGCTCCCAGAGCCCTTCACTCCCAGCCCACTGTCCCTGAGTCCTGAGAGGTGGGTAAAGGGGGCTTTACTTTAACCCATTTTACACATCCGAAGATGGGGGCACGAGGGTGAAGGGGTTGAAGAGGCCAGATGGCAAGGCAGCGACCCAACTCTGGATCTGTCTACTTGGGCTGTTGTAGGGTAGAGGGGGCCGTTTATCCTGCTGCGAGGGTAGGGTCCTTGTCCAAGGCCAAGGTGGGCCAGGGCTGCTCGAGGTGGTGAATGGACTGAGGGGCAGGCCAGGCTAGTCTGCGGGCCAGAGAACTGAGCGGCAGTGGAGGCCTGGAACTGATGGCTGGGGTCTGAGAAGCCCAGTGCCACAGGCACCTCCATTCACTGCCTGTAGTCTGCAGCCAGCTTCTCTGTTTCCCAGAGCTATCAAATGACGAGGACTCCATGGGTTATGCGCTGAGACCTGTCTGGCCACGCGGAGGACCTGTCATCACTATCCCCATCCTTCTGCAGTCAAGAGGCTGAGGAGTTCTGATGAAAGGAAGGCAGGGCCAACTGGATGGGGAGGCAGCGGGAAAGAGCAGAGCCAGGGTGGGTGGCAAGGGGTCCCAGACGCCGACACAAACAATCTGCTTCCCATAAACATGGGCGCCCACACCAGCCGGCCGCACCCGGCGACTTCTGTGAGTTGGGAAAGTGCGGGTATGTTTACTCGCACTCCCCCGTGCCAGCTGGTATGCTGGGCACAGCTTCCCTCCCAGCTGCCTCGACAGCCGGCGGCTCCCAACTCAGGGAGGGGGAGCAAACAGGGGCCCCTGGTTCTTGCCTGCAGTTTGGTTCACCTCAGACTCAAATTCCCCACCCAGTGCTATTCCAGGCCACATTGAGAGGATGGGGGCCCTGAGAGTCTCCATGGCTGGTGTCCATGTGGCTGTGCTGTGCCAGAGTTGTCTCCCCTGCTCTCCAGCCCATCTGAGTAGATAAAGGCCTGGAGGCTGGAACTGTCCGGGGACACTTGTCTTGAGTTCAGGCAACAGATGCCCCTCCAGTGGGGTCCATGCCCTCCTCCCTCTACCCCAGCTGCTTTCTCAGTAGTTGCTTCTCTCTGGTGTGTGGTCAGTGCTCCAGTATCTCAGCACACCCAGAACCAATGGATGCCAATTGCAGGTGGGTGAGGTTGCAGGGAACCAGTGCCCCATGGGCCCTGAGATGTGTGGGTCTCTCCATGCCTCAGATTCTCTGCTCTGTGAATTCTGTGAATACTTTGTCTGAGTGCCACTCAGCAGTGGCACCTACATGAGGTCATGCATCATCCCCAGGAGGCCAGGGCAGATTCTTGGCTGTGAAGGTGTCTCCATGGTATTGCACCACCCACCCCAAGGCCTAGGTCAAGCATCTCAGATCAAGGAGTGGTGGGAGCTCAGAGGCAGGGGCTCAGGGAAGCTGCTTGGGGAAAGTGCTTCTTGGGCGGGCACTCAGCAGCCGGTGCTAGAGCATTAACTTGTGACCTTGGAGATACATCGTGGATGGCTTTGGTCCTGCAGCATTTGTTTTGAGATACACAGGAGTGTGCCTCATGCTGGCATAGGCAGGCAGGGACACTGGAGTGTGCCCCCTCTCCAGCCCCCTTGCCCAGGGCCATTTGGGATTGTCACCTCTGTAGTAGGGAGACCTCATTTGATTCTTTCTCACTCCAAATCTGTCCCCAAAGCATCCCCGTGACCACCAAGGGAGCCAGAGCTTAGGGAAGATAAAGTCATAGACTGCAAGCTTCACATAGGCACACGGCCATAGGAATGCTGTTATCTAACGATGGCAGCCTGGAATCCAGCCACGGTGCTGGCTAATGATGGGTGAGTCCCTTCTCAGCATTCCTGACAGCTGGGCTGGAATAGTCCCTGTGGTGGGGGGCTCACTACTTATCCAGGTGTTGCTTTCAGGCTTTGGGAGTCCTGAGTGTGAGAAAGTTCCTCCCGCTTCCGAGCTGGATTCTGCAACCCTGTTCACAGAAGCCATCAGGAACCTTGGAGAAAGAAACTCTCATTTTGGAGCTGGGTGGATACCATTTCCTTCTAGGACTGTTCTCCCTTGAGATACAGGCCTTAACACTGGAGGCCTCACTCAGGTCAGGCCTGGTGTAAACGGATAATCAGGATTGCCACAGTTTTCAAGTCAGTTTGGAAATTCGCATATGTTTCAGAGGAGCAAAGGGCTACACCCGGGAATAGACCATGCCCAGCGTCTCTGGTGGGTGGTGCCTTGCCTGGGGGCACATTCAGGGCAGGCCTCACAGGCAGGCTCTGCACAAGGGCAAGCACAGGGAGGTTGGCACAGACTGGCCCTTGCTTGGCTGGGAGGATTTGGTTTATTGTTTTGTGTTGGGTTTTGTGTCTTTTGAAAAACAAGAGATTGAGCCTTTTTATGACATGGATTTTACAGCGTAACGAGGCAGCGTAATTTCCCATTCTCAGCGGCAAGTGCACTTTTTACACTAATTGCATAATTAGACATAATGTACTAATTGCGGTAATGGATGACAGTCAACTAAACTTTAACTTTAAAAACAGGGAGGCGTTGCTGGGGGTGGTAGGGGGGGCTTCGGGCCCCTGTGAGTTTTGTGAAGGGAATCCCGCTAGTGAAAGCTCCTAGAAGTTGCCTCTTGAGGACAAGGGACCACAGAGCCACCGGGCCTTTCTCACCTTATGGTCAGTCACATATCCCTCCTTCCTGGAGGATCCCCCTGTCCCCACCACCTGGGTATCTGCTCCCCTTGCCCTCACACCCTGTCTCCCCAGCTTCTGTCCCCCCGACAAGCCCTGCTGCAGCCACTGAGCAGTCCCTTATCCCCGCTTCTCCCAGCTTTTGCACCTGGCGCTACTGCTGCCAAGCGTCCCTCGTCCCTGTCCACCCACAAAAACCCCTGCCCAGCCTTTCATACTGCTCAGATGTCCTCTCCCCTGGAAAGCCCTCCCCAGGCTTTTTCTTGCCCCCTACCACCTGGAGCAGGCCAGCCCCACTCCCAAGTGTCTCCTGCACACCTCTCTCTGCTGCCACCTGTCTGGGCATCTGTCCCCTCTGGATAGAGAGTCCCAGGAGGGCAGGGACGAGGTCTGTTCCATCTCTGCTGTTCCAGGGGGATGTAAGGAGGTGGGGATGGGGGAGGATAGTGCTATTAATGGGCCGCCGACCCAGGAGACCAGGCCAGGTGCCCTCCTCCCTGCTCCCACACTGCTGTGTGACCTCCACTGTAGCCCATGCAGGCTGATTGTAATGGCCTGGTTCTGTGTCTGTGATGCCCTCTAGAGAGAGCGTTCATCCCAGGCATTCTGTACTGGATATGAAGGGGAATTATTAATGGGACAACTAACATCACAGTGTACAAAACCTGTGTGTGGCAGGACACCATATACAGCTGAGTGACCATGGGGCCACCCCGCCTGGGATGGTGGCAGTGTGGCATGGCCACTTAGGAACCTAACATGGCAGTTGGCAAAAATGCCAGCAGCTGATGAAGCATGGAACTGAGTGGCATGCAGCCCCCCTGCCTGGGCACCGATAGTGTGCCCTGAGGGCTCCAAGGGCCCCTTGCCCTACTGTAAGCCCTGTGCCAGGCCGGTGAAGGACAGGCCTCAGCCCCCTCCTGGGGAGCTGCCAGTCACACACCCAGTCTCGTGGCTGGTGTGTCCCCAGAGCAGCTGGATTAGGGTTTTTGTGTACCCACCATGGGGCAGCCCCTCAGTCCTATCAAGAACTAGGCTATAGGGAGAGCCCTGAGGGGTGCAGCCTCTCCTGGATCTGTCCCAAGTGCTGTCAGTGGTAGAGGGTCCCCAGGTGCCTGGCTACCCCATCAACCCTCCAGTCTTCAAGGTGGATTTGCAATTATGTCAATACCCTCTATTTTCTCACTGAGGCAGAAGGCCAGGTTAGCAGCCTAGAAGGGGTGGGTGAGGCAGGGGGCCCGGACCTGGCTCTGTCCTGACTGGCTAGGGTCCTTGAACTGGTCACTACCTGTCCCCAACTCCCCTACCTCCTTGTTGGCCCAGCTCAGGCTTCCTGAGCCACCACAAGCCCCCTAGCCACCCAGCCAACATCCCTGACATGAGTGTAGCCCAGTCTGGCAGCTGACCCCGGCCTCCATCTGCAGACCCTGTGGCCTCTTGAGGTGGTTCCCTCCCCAGGGCTTGTTCATTTGGGTCGGGCCTCAGGAGGCCTCACCCACGGTCTCTCATCCACTGGCTGCCCTCCCTGCAGGGGCCTAATGGGCAGTTAAGACTTTCACCTGGCTGCTCCCTGTGGTGAAATGTGGTGAGGGGATTGGAGCGCCAGTCTCCCCGGAGTCATGCCTCGGGGCTCAGGCCAGGGGTGCTGGAGCACCTGGCAAAACCCCAAGGTGAGCTGGATCTTTGAGGAGACAGCCGGCAGCAGGGCCAAGCCTGCGTCAAATCTTTCTTGTTCCATTTTCTTTCTGATTTAATTTTCCAGAGATTAGGGCTGTTCGCCTTCGCTGCGGAGAGGAGCCTTGCGTGCGAGTGCCTGTTTTGACTCCCAGGGTTGGGTGGGTGCTTAGTCGATTGGGCTGCCCTGCCAGTCTTTCCCTCATTTCCCTCCAGCATGGCCCTCCCACCTTCCAGGGGCCTCAGTCTTTCAGCCTCTGCCTGCATCTGCCCCAAGCCCTTCAGGCCTGCCCAGTTCCAACATCCCTATGCCTCTTTTCCCATGGCTTTGCCTTCAAGTTTAGGGATAAAGGTGGGGAACAGAACTGTACAAAGAGTATGACCTAAAGCAAGGGCTTTGGATTCGACCCAGTTCAAACCCCGGTTTTGCATGTGCCTTAACCTCTCTGGCCTTCAGTGTCCTCTCTGCCACACGGAGATGATCAGAATGGACCCTCCTCAGGGGTTGTAGGAGATCAGTGAGGTCACGTGTGTAAACCGCCTGCCCCAGAGCAGCCAGAGCTGACACTCGGGGCAAACAGGGCTGTTCCTGCAGCCTCCTTGGCCCTTCCTCCTTGCTTTTCCCCACTCTCCTTTCCCCTCTCCTCTCTCCTTTTCCTCTCCCCTTCCAGCTTCTCCCTTGCCCTAGGCAGGTTTGGTGGTAGCTCAGGTCTGGGCTTCCCTGCTGCTGACTTTCTAAAATGCCTTCTGATTGGGGCCTGTCCAGGTCACTTGTCCTGAGGCCTTTAGTTTCCTGTGGTAGCTGTCTCTATGTTCCAGGCACGTTGGGGCTGGTAGTTGGACTCCCCTCTCCCAGGCAGGACTGTTAGGAGCTGTGGGAACGAGGCTGGCTCTCTTTGCTCCTGCCAGCATGCAGGCTTCCTGTCCAAGGTCACCATTCCTGCAAGGGTCCTCCAGGCTCGCCTCCCACTTACGCGGAGCCATGGGGGAAGCAGGAGGCTGGGCAGAGGGTTCGGGGCTTCTAAGGAGGCATCAGCCCCCACGGGCCCTGTGAAGCCGTAGGATGGAGGGCTGGCCGGACTTGCCCTGATGCCTAACTGAAGAACTGCTAGAGCTGAGAGAGGGTTGGAGCTGGAGCCAGCCCTGGGGGAGGGGAGAGGTGGAGGGGCAGGTCTCCATCACTGGTGGGATAGGAGTGCCCTCAAGGGAGGAGGGCACCAGCTGAGACATGGTCACCAGTACATGAAACAAGGGAGGGAACCAGGGATTCCTGGGAACAAGGGGCTCCAAACAGACTCCTGAATTGTCCCTTGGGACCTCAGCCACCCCTGTTCTCCCTGTTCCTCAGTCCTCCGCCACATCCCCACCTGGCTCCAGTCTGCTACCCTGTCCCACCAGCATCCTGGCACTCTCTGTGGGTTAAAGCTGCTGCCTCTCCCTCCCTATCACTGCTGGCACAGAGCTGGGGCACCCTGGGATCAGCTGGGCCCCATCGTGCTCTTTAGTCCAGCAGAGGTGGGGCTGTGCCGGCTGCGCTGCTGTGGGAGCAGTTGGCTTTTTCTAATTAACTCTCTGGGCCAAGGGCATCAGCGGGCATTGCCATCCTGCTGTGGTGGTTGAGGCTCTGCGTCCGGTGCACCCTGGCCTTTCTGCCACTTCCCAGCTGGCCCTAGGAGCCAGGGCTAGAGGCTGGGGCTGGAGTGGGGCTAGCCCTGGGCAGAGTCTGTGCACTGGAGTTGCCCTGGGCTCTCCTGGAGTCCTGCTGGGCCTGCAGGTGGAAAGCACCTCCCTGGACCACATCAATGTAGAGATGACTTTTCTTCCAGGATGGGACCATCTGCTGGACTGTGTCACTTAGATCTCCTGGGGATTTGGGGCTCAGCTCAGGGCCCACCCTAGAAGACAGGGACAATTGGAGCAAGTTCAGGGGAATGTTGAGGGGAGGGCTGTGGCACTAGGGGCTATCATTCGAGGACTGTTGCACCTCAAGGGCTCATTTGGGATTGGGGAGCAGGCTTGGCTGGCAGCGTGACCAGCCCCTGCACTTCTGGGATTCTGCTCTCCTCTCACCAGAAACCCCTTCCAGCCCATTTCCCTGGCCTTGCCCTAGAGAGGATTTAGATAGCAGGGCAAGGTGGAGGGGATGCAGGAACAGCGTGAGTTAAGGTATAGCTGTGGGAACTGGCCTGGCCTGGAGACCCAGAGGCCTGCAGGCACATGACAGGTCAGTGAGCTTGATGGGACCCAGGTGGTGGCACCAGGGCCGGCAGAAAGATGCTGTGGTGGGTCCTCGAGTAGAAGTAGAACAGGAAGAAAGCACGGTGGATGCATCCCTGGGCCCTGAGGGCTCATGCAGCTGCAGGCAGAAGTTGAGGAATCAGACCTGGGCCCAGCTGGCCCTAGGGCTCTGCTTTTGGACGTAGAATCCAGCATATGCATTTGCCAGGTGTCCACTGCACACAGACATGGTGCTTGGGAGAGAGAGAAGGAAGCTGGCCATGGCTATGCCCTATCAGTGGCGTCCCAGTGTCTAGGCTCCACCATTATCACCTCTGGGGCCGAGGCTAAGGTGTCGGAGACAAGGACAGGGTGGCTCAGTGTGGGAGACTGCCCAGACCGATCTGGGAGAACGGGGTGGGGCTGGAGGTGGGCAGACCCCAGGAAACTGAGGCTACCAGCTCAGGAATGGAGCCGATGGCTTTGGACAGCCCCAAGTGTACAGATCTAGCAGGGAGAGAATGGGGACAGGGAGGGACTCTGATTCCATCTGCAGAATTCTGGTGATCCCAAACTAATAGCAGTAACAACAGCACAGGCTGCTCAAGGCATGGGTTTGCTGTCCCCAGCCTGTGAGGTGGGGACTACTGTTCTCTCATTTAATAGATCAGTCACGGAGGTTCAGAGATGAGTGACTTTTGGCAGAGTCTCAGCTTCCAAGGCCTCATGTCACCTGTTGGTGCCCTGAGGTGTGGGCCTGCCACCTAGAGACCCGCTCACTCTGCGGCCCCCTGATCCCCAGCACAGTCACCATGCCAGGCTGCAAGGGGCACCCTGGAGCCCAAGAGGAGGGACTCCTAGACTTTCCCAGGAGAACCATATGGTCCTGCCTCAGGTCCTGGGGCTGTACACAGCCATGGATAGCCCAGGCTGTGGCTGCACCTGGGAATGACCTTGACAGTCTGAGGTATGAACTTCATCCCAGGCCAGGAGAAGCCGGGCAGCGGTGCCCCCTGCTGGTGCAAGTGGGTCGAGGCACCACTCTCCAGAGGCATCGGTGGATGTGGCTGAGACCATGGCCACACACACCCCAGAATGATCTGTCAAGGATAGGTGAAAGCTGATGGGGGATCTGGCTTTGCCACTCAATCACCTGGCCTTGACCTTCCCTATCCTGTTTCTGTGCCTCAGTTTCCCCAACAGTAAGGTGCTAGGCTCTAGGTTCCCTGCCTTTCCTCAGTGATCCTCAGGGTCTGACCCCTCCTCACCCTGTGTCTCTAACACTGTCTCCCTCTGTGGACGTCTGTCCTGAGGCAGGGCCCAGGGGCCCAGGCAACATCCTGGCCTGGCACTCATTCGGGGCCTCTCTCCTTCCTGGCCATGTGGCCAGGCCTCAAATCTCACCCCCTGATTGCTGCTACTCTGCGGGAAGGAGCGACTTCACCACAAATTATTTTGTTCTAAAAGAAGGACAAAAAGAAAAGAGAAGCCGGGAGGGATGGGGGTGGCGGGAGGAGGAGAAGATTGCCTGAGCCAGCTTTGTGTGGTGCTTTAACCCCTGGACTGCCAGGCACTGGGTAGCGGCAGGGCAGGGGCTCCAGCGGCACCCAACCCCCCCACCCCATCCCCCTGTCAGATGACAAGGTCTTATCTCCCTGCCTTCTCACTGTCACTCTACCGACCTTATCTCTCTCTGCTTGTCTGTCTTTCATCGGCTGCCTCTCCCCCCTCCTTTTCTCCCCTCATCACCTCCTCTCTGTCTCCACATCCCTCCACTTCTGCTCAGCCTGGTGGCACGGCTCAGTCGTAGCAGCCTATTCTGTGACCTCTGGTGGTGAAGGAGCCTGTGCTTGGGGCACAGACCTCCTTGGGTCTCTTGAATGAACACATGGACCCAGTCAGGCTTGGAGACACATGCAGCAGTATATGATGCATACAAATGCACACACACACACATGCACACGCACACACCCAAGACCCAGCCGTGAACAAAGACACTTGCAGAAATCTGCTCCTAAGACTCACAAGCCCCTGGGGGGTTAGAGACCCTAACCCCACCCCAGCCCCAGCATGCAGGCACGTGCACACAAACGGATATGTTGAGCCATCTCACACACACACACACACACACACACACACACACACACACCCCTCATCAGATTTACACTGCCACATGCACTTGCACACAGACCACCCCCCTTGGAGGAAGGCTGGGCAGATTCATTCCCCCCAACCTGCCCCTTCCTCCCTGGTGCCCATTCCCCATATTCTGTGCCCTGAATGACAGAGGAGCCCGTAGGATTGCCCAGAGCTCCTGCTAGTTTCTGCAAGTGCCCTGGGGCAGCACCCACAAAAAAGGGTCCAGATGCCTGAGCAGTGTGGAGGCGTGGCTGTGTGTGTGCACATGCATGGGTGTGAGCATCTTTTTGGGTTGGGGTGTGTGGTGTGTGCTTATTGACTCCATCTCCCCTCAACCTCCTGCCTCCTCTAGAGCCCACTCTTCCCCTCTGCTATTCACAGTTACCTTGAGCTAGTCGGGGGGGCTGCTCATGACCCTGAAAGGGGGGCCCTGAGGCCCAGAGAAGGCAGTGACAACCCCATCCCACCAACCACAACGACCAGCCTAAACTGGGCCCTCATCCCAGATGCAAGCTACGGAGCCCCTGGCCTTGCCCTGCCTTCAAGTCTGTGGGGGCGCTGGCCCTCCATGCCCTCTCTTAGAGGCCAAAGACAGGGTCTGGGTGCGGGTGAGGACTGTGCTGAGGTGAGCTGTGCAGAGGGGTATGCAGGGCCCATGTCATGGGGACATGGGACCACCTGGTCTCATGCCTGGCTTCTGCTTCCTTCCAGATTTACAAGGACAACCGGAACCTGTTCGAGGTACAGGAGAATGAGCCTCAGAAGTTGGTGGAGAAGGTGGCGGGGGACATTGAGAGCCTGCTGGACAGGAAGGTGCAGGCCCTGAAGGTAGGTGTGTGTGTTGGGGGCAGGGGGGCGGCACTGAGGGAGGGCCAGGTAGAGAGGTCCTGTACCATGAGGGCAGTGTCCTGAGCCTTCATCACGTGGCCCTCCTGAGTTCAGCTGGGCCAGCATCAGCAGGGCTGTGCCCACGTGGAATGTGGGCAGCTGCGGCAGGAACAGGATGATACTATCTGGAGTAGCTGCATGAGAGGTGGTGACTTGGAGTCTTGGGGCTCTGTGTGAGCCTGAGGCTGGGACTGGGGCAGGCCCTACCCCTCCCTCCTTCCGGGCCCGGGGTTTTCCCATCCTTTTGGGTCCCCAGGTTTGTTTATGGGTGGTGCCCTGGATGGGCACCTGGCCAGGATAGTGACCTGCTGCCGGCGGAGTCTGCCCCTGAGGTAGGCTGCAGGCTGTCTTGGAGGGACTGTCGAGGGGGCTCTGCAAGCCCCACAGAGAAGGCCACGTAAGGATGGGGGCTGCTCTGCCCATGGCTTTGAGTGTTTCTCTGCTCCCCCATCTGGGCCTCTATATTCAGAGAGGTTGTGCCTGTCAGCCTCAGGCCACTGTAGTTCTGAGGGGTAGCAGGAACATGCTGGGCTGCTGTGACAAAGCAGGCAGACCCCTGGCACTCAGCCCATTCCAGAGAGAGTAGGTGGGATGGGGCTTCTCAGCTGCCAGGTGAGCAGGGAAGGTCATATGTAAATGAGTGAGAGGCATCCAAGCTCCCCCCAGATCAGAGGCATACCTGCAGTTGCTCCAGCCTGTGTCAAAGACAAACTAATCCAATAAAAAGGAATGAAGCTGGGCATGGTGATGCACACCTGTAGTCTCAGCTACTCAGGAGGCTGAGGCTTGAGCCCAGGAATTCAAATTCGAGGCTGCAGTGGGCCATGATCGTGCCACTGCACTCCAGCCTGGGCAATAGAGTAAGAACCTCATCTCTTTAAGAAAAAAAAAAAAAAGAAAGAAGAAAAAAAGGAATGAAGTCTTCTGATGCTTGCTTGCTACAACATGGATGAACCCGAAAACATTATGCTAAGTGAAAGAAGTCAGTTACAAAAGACCACATGTTGTGTGATCCTGTTTCTATGAAATGTCCAGAATAGGCAAATCCATAGAAATGGAAAGTAGATGCATGGGTGCCTGGGAAGGGAAGGGATAGGGAAGGCCTGCTAATGGGTACAGGGTTTCTTTTTTGGAGTGATGAAAATATTCCAAAATTAGATTGTGGTGATGGTTGCACAACTCTGAATATACTAAAACCCACTGAATTGTATACTTTATTTGGGTGGATTTGCTGGTGTATAAATTGTATCTCAATAAAGCAGTTTTTTAAAATGAGCAAGTCTACACAGGCTGTGCCCAGGCTCAGGCCAGGGTCCTGGCTGGGTTAAGTTAGGGTGGTCACCCCAGCCCACACCCTGCCATATCCAGTCCCCAAGAGAGAACCAGAATTTCCTTCTCCAGGAGTTGGGCCCTGCTGTCCCCCATGGGATCCCCTGCCTGTCCCTATGTGACCTGGGGCCATGGAATAGGTGGAGGCTGCTTCTTGGGGCCAGCTTCCCAGAGAAGGTGGACTCTGAGGACCTCCCACCCAGAGGACCCAGAGCAGGGCTCCACCCAACCTTCAGATCTCCTGGACACGAGTATGGGAGACAGCGGGGAGCAGGCAGAGCCACGCCTTCTGCAGGGATAGCAGCCCATTACGCTCGCCTCTCTCAGCCAGCGCATCGCGCCCCACCTTCTCACCTTTCTGAACTGGGCGGGCCTGGATGCCCTTCTCCTGCCTTTCCCTCGTTCTCCGACTTTGTCTCCGCCCCACTTCCTTCCAGACCCCTCATTTGCACACTACTTCCCAGCTTTGCCGCCCCCTGTCGAGTTTACAAATGTGGGTACCCAGCCCTGAACTTGTGTTGGAACTGTCTGATAAATGCGGGAAGGGGCAGCCCTCAGGCCTTTCAGCCTGCCACTCACCCAGGCTGGCACAGCAGGGGTGCTGAGTGGTGGCAGAGACAGATGCCTGACCCACCCTCCATGCGTGGAGCCCAGGGCCCAGCCTCCTGCCCAGCCCCTTGGGAATCACAGGGCTGGGGTCTCTTTCCAAGCCCCTTGCCCCACCCCTAAAGGAACAATCAACTCCGATAGCTTGGGAGGAGCAGCCAAAGGCCTGAGGTCCTGGTCCCAACCCTCTCCCTGCACCCCCCTTGCTGGACTCTGCTATGTGAGGCAGACAGATGTCTCTCCCTTCTACTGCACCTGCAGCCCAGCCGTGGCCTGGGACAGCCGGCACTAAACAGAAATTATTTTCTTTTCTTTTTTTTTTGAGACAGACTCTCACTCTGTCGCCCAGGCTGGAGTATACTGGTGCAATCTTGGCTCAGTGCAACCTCCATCTCCTGGGTTCAAGTGGTTCTTGTGGCTTAGCCTCCCAAGTAGCTGGGATTACAGGCGCCCACCACCATGCCCAGCTGTTTTTTCTATTTTTAGTAGAGACAGGGTTTCACTATGTTGGCTAGGCTGCTCTCAAATTCCTGACCTCAGGTAATCCACCCGCCTTGGCCTCCCAAAGTGCTGGGATTACAGGCATGAGCCACCGCATCTGGCCCAGAAATTATTTTTTATGAGAAATGATGGGGAAAGGCATGCACTGACCAGACAGACGCTTACCGTGTGCTGAGTCTATCATGCATCATTCTCACAGCAACCCGCAGAAGAAAGCCCTGGCTACCCTCACTTCACAGAGGGGGACACTGGGACTCAGAGGTGCCATGCATCAGGCCAGGATATGGCAGAGCCAAGATTTGAGCTCAGGTCTCCCTGACTCTGAGCCAGTCCCTTGACTCCCCACATTATTCCTGAGGCGTGCAGTGAGCCCACAGCCCATGGTCTCCCAGCGCTCCTGGGCAGTGAACTCCTCCTGCTGCAGCACCCCCGGCTCCAGACACACGAGATGCTTCTGCCCATATTCCCAGAGGAAGAGGAGGACCACCCTTGCCCCTGGTTGGTCCTAATTGTTGAAGATGTGCTTTGGTCTTAATTATGTTTTAAATGTGCTTTTAATCAAGTCCTGGCCCCTTTCTCCTTTTTCACATTTGTTTGCAGCCTGAGTGTATATGGAGGGAGGGCTGTTGGGGGACTGGACCCCCACCCCCCACTACATTGTTCCTCTCTCCCTGGACCCCATCCATTAATCCAATTTAAATCCTTTGCTCTGGTCTGGAATTCTAATTGGGGGCTTGCAAAGAGGGAGCTGAGCAACACAGGACGGAAGTTCATTGTCTCATCTAATCAGGGACAATCAGATGTTTGTAACGAGTTTCTCCAAGCTGCAAAGGGTGGTTGCTGGGGCCAAGAGTCAGGAGGGAGCAGGCCAGATCAGGGGCCTTGCAACGCAAGCAACCAGCATCCCCAAGTCCGGGAAACAGGCTGGGCCCTCAGCTTCAGAGACATGCAGGGGTACCTGTCTTGGAACTTTGACTACCTAGGGAGATGGGGGCCTCTGAACTAAGGCCCACTCTCTCAGAGTCTTGAGTCCCAGGAAGAATAGGGAGGTGGCTAAGTTCTTATAGCAGACTTGGACCCAAGTCAGGACTCTCCTGCCCTCCCAGCTGGGCCCTGTTCTACAGCCTGGCTCTTGGGAAGACCACCCCCTCATCATTACATTCCTCCTCCATCTATTCACCACCATCCGCCAATGGCTACTGTTTACCATGCCCTGTTCAGGGCTGAGGGTGCAGTGATGAAGGACAAGCTCTGTTTCTGCCCTCGTGGAACTCTCAGTCCAGTCCTGTCCCAGGCCTTAGTTTCTCCCCCTATGAAATAGGGACATGAGCACCCTCCCTGCCCAGCACTTATGGTTTCACAACTCCAGGGGCGTCAACTTGTAAAGACCACAGTGTGGACAATCCCTTGAAGGTTGTGCCCCTGCAGCACCATCCTGTGCTGTGTGGCTCGGAGGAGAGGCCATGAGGGAAGGGAAGGCACTGCCCAGGATTAGGTGAGGGGTGACCCCAGTGGGAGAGATTCCAGCCTCCTCTCAGGGACACAGCCAAGGGTATCGAGGCTCAGCGGGCTTGGTTCCTAGAGAAAGGGAAGCCCAGGGCTAGGACAGCAAGGCCAGAGCAGGTTCCAGAAGGACATCAACATGGTGGCTGGAAACCTGCTTTCTGGGAGGCCCTTTTGCCTCCTTCCTCAAACAAACCAGAGATGGTGGGATGCCCCGCTAGGAATTTAGCACCTGGAGACCCCAGCCCCAGGCTTAAGCCCAGCACCCCTCCTAATATGCCCATGCCCCCCATCCTCCCCCTCAGGTCCCTCCGATTGTCCTAAGGGTCAAACCTGTGCCTTACTGCAGCATTTCTGAACCCTGGTTGCACATTGGAATTGTCTAAGGAGCTTCTAAAATCATGGCACCCAGCTTCTGCCACAGATCAAGCGCATCAGATTCTCGGGGCGTCGGCAGGGGTGGAGGGGCAGGGCATCAGGATGTTTTAATGTGCCACAGATGATTCTGTGTAGATTCAGAGTTCAGGAATTTTTTTTTTTTTTTTTTTTTTTTTGAGACGGAGTCTCGCTCTGTCTCCCAGGCTGGAGTGCAGTGGCACGATCTCGGCTCTCTGCAAGCTCCGCCTCCCGGGTTCACGCCATACAGGCCCCGACACCACCCTACTAAATTTTTTTTTTTTTTTTTTTTTTTTTTTTATAGGACAGGTTTCCCATGTTAGGCAGGATGGTTCCGCCCGTCTCGGCCTCCCAAAGTGCTGGGATTACTGGCGTGAGCCACCGCGCCTGGCCAGAGTTCAGGATTTTTCCCAGAAAATGGTCGAAATCTTTGCTTCCCAGGATTACTGGCCTCTGAGTGCCCACCAAGTGCCGGACCTGAAATAAGCCTGCACGCTCTGTATTGCTCTGAATCCTCACACAGGTCACTGGGTTACTCTCCTCTCTCCATTTTACATTTGAGGAAACTGAGCTTTAGAGAGCTTAAGCCACTTGCTCCAGGTCTCACAGCAAAATCAGGGTTTATTTATTTAGGAGACAGAGTCTCGCTCTGTCACGCAGGCTGGAGCGCAGTGGTGGGATCTCAGCTCACTGCAACCTCTGCCTCCGAAGTTCAAGCAATTCTTATGCCTCAGCCTCCCAGGTAGCCGGGATTACAGGTGTGTGTCACCATGCCTGGCTATTTTTTTGTGTTTTAGTAGAGCTGGAGTTTCACTATGTTGCCCAGGCTGGTCTCAAACTCCTGGGCTCAGGTAACTGCACGCCTTGGCCTCCCGAAGTGCTAGGATTACAGGTGTGAGCCATAGCACCTGGCCAAAACCGGGGTTTAAATCCAGATAGTTGGGCTCCAGACCCCACAAATGGCTTCCCAGCCACTGCCCTCCTCTGTGCTACCATTAGTGGCCATGTGGTGTTTGCTGTCCAGAGTGGGACAGGGTCGAGGGAACAGGAGATGGGGCACTGGTTTCCTCTGACAGGGGCTTGCTCTCTGATGACCTAGTGACCTTGGGCAAGTCCCTGCCCCCCTCAGTTTCTTCCCTGGGCAGTGAAGACAAGACACTGAGCACCCCTCCCACACCCCCATGAGGCTCAGATGGATGGGAGGGGGCAGCATGCAGTTCTGGCCTTGGTTCTAGGGGCTCCAGCGGGCATTGTTCCCACCATTGGTGGCCTCTCTGGGGAATGAGCATCATTTAAAGAGTAAAATTAAAAACCCTTCTGCACACAGCCGCCCTGCTTTTGCTGCTAATGGCCACTTAACCCAATTAAAGTGATGCATTGTTGGCAGTGTGACCGGGTCTGTTCAGGAACTGGGCTCTGGGCTGGGCATTCAGAGGGTCAGGAGGTGTGAGCCAGGGAGGGAGCCAGGGATGGTGGGGCAGCAGACCGCTCCCTTTGTCAGGAAGGAGACCATCCTACCCAGCTCCCACCTCCTTTCTAAAGCCTTATCTAAAGCAGGGCGTCAGCCTCGGCACTGCTGACACCTTGAGCCGCATCCTGCTTTGCGGTGGGGCTGCCCTGTGCACTGTGGGATGTTTAGCAGCACCCTTGCCCTCTACCCACTAGATGCCAGCAGTACACCACTCTTCCAGTTGTCATGACCAAAAATATTTCTAAATATCGCCAAATGTTGCCTGGGGGCAAAGTTGCCCCAGTTGAGAACCACTGGCCTAACGGGACAGAGATGCAGCCATGGGAGCCACAGCAGGGAGATACTGGGGGCCTCGGAGAGGTGCAGGCGGAAGGGCCAGCAGGAGAAAGATCACTTCAGTCCAAAGAGGTCACAGGAAGGCTGCCTGGAGGAGGCAGCAAGATGTTGGGGAAAGTTTGGCACTGAGGCAGCTGGAGACCAGTTCAGCTGGGTCCACTGGTGCATTCACTGACAAGGGTGAGACAAACAGGTTGGCCCCTGGAGGACCAGGCCATGGGTGTCGCCTACTGCCAAGGCCTGGCCTGGAACAGAACACCAGTTCTGCAAACTCATGAGCATTTGTAGAACAGTTGCCAGGGCTGTGGCTCTGGGTTGTGGCTGGGGCTCAGCCTCTGGGATCTGACTCCACACTAGGGAAGCTCTAAAAGGTGCAGTAATGGTGGATGGACAGGGAGGAAATCCTGTGGCATTGGCTGCCTCCTCCCACTCCTCTCTGGGCAATTAAAAGGTGTTTATGTGGGGCTGGCAATGGCTTCTGCCTCCCCTCCATTATGAACATTAAGAGATCTTGACCCTTCCACTCTCCTGCTCTTGAAAGGAGCCGCAGACACGTGGAGCCAATTAGGCGCACGCGTGGGCGCCAAGCGCCCAAGCAGCCTTTTCTCCCTGATTGCAGCGTTTACAGCTGATTATTCTCCCCTCACCCAAACAGTGCCGCTGCTTCCTGGCAAGGTGCCGCCCACAGGAGCCAGCTGGGGGTCCCCAGGGATTGGGGAAGCATTGGGGATTGGGAATCTGTTGGACACCCATTGTGTGGGCACCCCTGGGGCCCTCCGCCTACAGAGGGAGGCAGCCAGAGAGCTGGCCGGCAAGGAGATAAGGAAGGGACTTGGTGGTGAACACTAGGAGAGACCAGGGAGCATGCGGTGGCAGAGCGACCACCAAGGAATGGGCATCAGAGAGGGCTCCTTGGACAAGATGGCCTAGATGTGTGCGGAAGGGACAGTAAACCCAAGTGTCCCTGGGGTCAGCGTGAGCCTTGGGCAAAGATGCTACCCCCAACAGCTGGACATGAGTGTGGGGACGGCCTTACCTGCCTGCATCTCTGTCTGGCCGTCGAGAATCCCGAGACCCCTTGAAGGCCTCCAGCTGGGAGCTGGTCTCCCTGGAAAGGTCAAGGGAGACAGTGCAGGTGGGACATGGCTGGGGCATGGCCAAGGGTCCTCAGGAGAAATAGTCATTCTCTTGTCTTCACCCACCTGCCGGAGCTAGTGGTGGTCAGACAAGGGCCTGGCCCAGCCTGCCAGGCCTTGGGAAAGGTCAACTTGTGGATTTGGGGCTGAGCTTCTCTGGCTCCTGAAACTGCCCCGTGGAGCAGGCCCTTCTCCTGGGACCTCCTCCAAGTTGCAGGGACCTCAGGAGGGGTCAGAAGCACAGTGATCATTCCTGACTAGCACCTGCTAGTCAAAGGAAGGGTCTAGGGGGCTGGTGTGCAACACCCCTGAGACCCACAGAGCCTGATGGGTGAGCCCCACACACCTGTACCCAGCCACCGAATTCTCCCTAGTGGCTGAAGTTCAGAGGAAGGGATTGACTGCAGGCATGTGTCAGGCCCGGAAGCTCAACACCCTGGGTGTCGTGACTGGTGTCACCCCACCTCCTGTGGGGGCACCTTGGCTGAGCCGCCCCAGGCCCAGCTCTCACTACAAGAGCCTGTCCCGCCCTATGGCCTTGCTTTTGATGCCAGGTGCCTCCCCTGGGAGTGCCATGCAGCCTGCCTGTCTTTCACTTGCTCACTCAGTCATTCAGCAAACCTCTGCTGCCCCAGCCTGGCCCTAGGCCAGGTGTGATTCCAGTCTCTACTTGGTGCGGGCCAGAATGCCCGTTTTACAGATGAGAAAACAGAGTCTGAGACTAGATGTCAACCCTGGTCACTGCCTGGGTGAGGCAAGGTCACAGTTCCCCTTGCTTACCCTGGCTCCGGAGCCTGTGTACCTGCCCTCCCAGAGCTCCCAGGGATTGGGAGGAAGCAGAGTGGTGCTGGCTGGGGCAAAGGGGAAGGCCAGGGGCAGGAAGGGAAGGTGAGAAAGCCGGGTGGAGGGCAGAGCATGAGCAAGGGCCTAGAGGCAGGACCTCGACTGGGGGTTGCTGGGGAGCAGCTGGAGAGGATGGCCATCCCACTCAGAGAAGGCTCCAAGTGCAGGCTGGGAGCTGTTGCCCCAAGTTTCCTTTTTAATACCCTTGCACCCCACCTCCAGAGGAGAGGAATCCAGGACAGGGAGATGAGAGTCCATTGAATGGAGAACCCCAGGGAGGGAGATGTATGTGTCTCCACTCCCCAGAGAAGGCCTGTGTAGAGGGAGGATCCCCTGATGGTGCCCACTTCTCCGGGGATCCCAGGTGGCGAAGGGAGCAGATGCAAGGAAGCGGAGGGAAAGGGCCTGCAGGTGCCACAGGGACAAACCAGCCTAATTTAGGATCAGAGAAGTAAGAATTTTAATTGAGTTTTAATAGTGTCTGGCCCTTCGTTCTGAAATCCTCGTGTGCGAGGCTGGGGGAGGGTAGGTGCATGTGAGGAAGGGCAAGCCGGTGACCAGGATGATCCCTGCTCTGGGGCCCAGACTTCAAGGAGATGGGGAACAGGCTGTGGGGTCCCAATGTGCAGAGCAGCTAATGTGGGACAGGCAAGTCTAAGATGACAGCCTGGAGGAGGTAGCATCTGAGCTGAGCCTTGGAAGGCAGGTGGAATTTCCAAAGGTAGAAGAAAGGAAGAAGGAAGGCATCTCAGTAGAGTTCGCAGCCTGGGCACTGGCCTAGCAGTGAGAGTGAGCAGAAATGACTCAGGCTGAATCCGCTGAGATGGCAGTACTGGGGGCTGGGAGGGGAGCCTGGAAGGTTTGGCCTGGGCATCAGTTTCCACTGCAGGGGAGAGGGTGCGTGGGGGTGACAGAGGCAGGGCACAGGGCTCTACGCCTGAGTTCTGGGGTGGTAGCTGCATATCCACAAGCTTGGCCCTGTGGAAGCATGGCCCTGGGAGCAGCCAGTCACTTCTCTGGCCCCACTTTCTGTGCCTTAAAATACATAGCGAGCGATGCCTCTCTGTGGCAGTAGGTACCCCTGTGGGAGGTACCTTGGCTTACAGGGGTACTGCTGGGGAAGGCCAGTGCCACAGGCCCAGGGTGGGGGGATAGGGTGGCAAGAAGGCCCTCGGGACCCTCCTAGACCCTCAGCTGTCTTCCCTAAGCTAACCCCTGAGGTTTCACCGGCTCCAGGTGCCATGGTGACCTGGGCAGGGGCACCTGAGGTTTTCCTGGAGGAGACTCCACCTTGACCCTGGCTCCTCCTGTCCTGGGATACTAGGTGCCTCAGGTTCCATTGCTTCAGCTTCTGTTTACTGAGCACTGGACGTTGCTGTGTGCTGGCATGGTAGTAGGTTACCAGGTACGGGGACAGCACAAATAGACCTGTTGGGCCCCTCCCTTGAGGAGTGCAGTCTGCTGAAGATGGCAGTGATGCATGCCACAAAGGGTGGAGCCATGGGGCAAGCCCATGGGGATACTTGACCAGGCCCAGGGGACCTGGGAGGAGGGAGGATTTAGCTAGGCAAGGGAGAATAAGGGAGCAAGAAGGCCCAAGGTCCTGAGGTGGAGAGCGCATGCGTGTGTGTTGGGGTGCGTGCATGCAGTGGCGGAGGGTCTTGCCCACTGGCAGGCTCCACAGAGAACATGTGCAGATGCAGTCTGAGGCCGGTCTCCCTGGGGTACACGGGGCTCCCTGGGGTCTAGCTGAGACCCCATGCAGGGACTACATCCCACACAGTCCAGTGCACTGCCCCAAAAAAGAACCTGTGGCCAAGGCTCCCTCTTAGGCAAGTATAGCATGGCACGGGGTGCCCATGACTGGAACCAGAGCATAGAAGGTAGCCAAGAATCAAAGCCCTCACACACCCTGTGCTGCATCCCACACTCACACTTGAGCAGCACCGAGCCCTTGGCAAACCTCACACTCTGAGCCTCAGTTTCCCTACCAGTACAGTTGGAACAGGTATGGCCACACAGATCTGTCATCAGAGTTTATGCCCAGGCTTTGGTGACACCAGTCCAGGGAGGGATGCTTCTGGGGGTATCACGTGGGGCAGGCCCCACAGACAGATGGATCTGTCCTCCTTTAGCTCCGCCCCGTGTGGAGGTACGGGGACAGCACGAATAGACCTGTTGGGCCCCTCCCTTGAGGAGTGTAGTCTGCTGAAGATGGCAGTGATGCATGCCACAAAGGGTGGAGCCATGGGGCAAGCCCATGGGGATACTTGACCAGGCCCAGGGGACCTGGGAGGAGGGAGGATTTAGCTAGGCAAGGGAGAATAAGGGAGCAAAAAGGCCCAAGGTCCTGAGGTGGAGAGCGCATGCGTGTGTGTTGGGGTGCGTGCATGCAGTGCCTCCTGCCAGCCTTCCCCTCTTTGGGGGCCTTGTCAAGGGCCCTGTCCCCAACTCCCATTTCTGAGGGCCAAAGTATCCAGCTGCTCGAAGCTTCCTGCCTCCTGGCACAGGCCTGGGGGCCCTTGTTTGAGAGGCTGGTCACGGTTGTCGGGCCCTTTGTTGCAGCCTCCTGTGTTTGCCCACTCTGTGCCTTGACAAATGGGAGTTGCAGCGTGTTTGCTGTGTCAACACCAGCTGGAGCCCAGTTATGGAGATCAGCTAGGGCAAGACGCCCCATCCTTCAGCCTCCCGGGTGCCTAGGGTCCAGCCCCTCCCTGGGCAGGGTTGGTGGACAAGTGAGCAGCTCTCCATTCTTGATTCACATATTCATCCCACAGGACTGCCAAGTGCAGGCTGGGCAGGCATCTGAAACCAGCAGGGGCAGCCCTAGGCAATGGGGTGGGACTTAGAAAAGGTCAGCAGGGCAGGCAGTCTCCACCTGGCACAGCAGCCATGAAGCCTTTGAAGATTCAGTGTGGGGCTTCCCAGCCTTCTATTCAAGATCCATCTGAGCAGCCCTGGTTCTCTCCTCCCCTGTGTCCCCAGTCATCAGGTCTGGCAGCCTCTGAGGAGAGGAGCCTTAGGTGGTCAAGCAAATGGACAGAAGAACAGACAGATAGACAGTGAGGCAGGGTCAGGACAGGGGATGGGAATGCCGGGATAGGGCTTGAGGAGACCAGGAACCAGGCAAGCTGAGATCCATCCATGACCTGCGTAGGCATAGGCCAGGGGTCAGGGAGCCACAGTCCTGGGGACGGCAGAAATGAGCAGCTTTGGTTGGTGACTGGCACTGAGAGGCAGCTGTCAGAGACAGATGGGGGAACAGGGGACCAGAAAGGGGAAGCAGCTTACCCTGGGTCTGGGGGGAACCTGGGTTCTTTCACTTTAGCCAACACTGCTCCACCACTTAGGGACCAGGTCTGTTGGCCGCGTAGCAGAGCTAGGCCAACTAAATCCTGTTTACTTCTGAAATAAGATACCCCACCCGCTTCATAAGTAGGTTTTCCAGAAATGAGTCTGTGAGGGTGACTCGGCTTCCAGGGCAGCATGGATCAGGCAACTGGATGAAGAGGGAGAAGCACCAGGCAAGATCGCAGCTACGGCACTGACCCATCAGCCTTGTGGCCTTTGCCAGTGATTTCCTTTTTCTCCTCAGTTTCCCCATCTGTAGATGGGCAGTAAAAGTCCACCTGGTAGGACTGCCAGTAGGGTCTTCTGAGCGGAGGTGTGGCCAGTGTGCAGATCACCTGTGCCGTGTGGCTATCGCTATTGAAAGAAGGGGCATCACGTTTTTCTGAGCTTGCATCTTGGATCCTTTGCTCCAGGAGGGGGCTTGGCAGGGAAGATTCCTGTCACTTGACTCCACTTTGAGATTCTGTGAAAAAGTGTCTCAGTTACCTGGAAGCACAGGAAAGGGGCGTTGAGGCTGAGGCTAGAGGGAAGGAGGGAGTTTGCACCTCAGAGCAGGGAGGAGCATTCTGACAAAGGGAACAGCCTGTGGCAACCTGGGGGAGTGGAGTGGAAGACCTGGCAGAATCCAGGGCGGCCGCCAGCTTCCACTGTGCGGGGAGCCAGGCTCCAAGTTCTGAATGCGGGTGGGCAGTTAGACTCCAGTCCACAGAAAGTGGGGTGGTCAGGGTGGAGGCCATTGTAGTTGTCAGGGGAGGGGTCAGAGGCCTGAAGCCAGAGCTAGGGCTGCAGGGATGTCGGGGTTGACTCAGGATAAGGTGAGGCAGCCAGGGAGGGATAGTCTGGGACAGCTCCTGGTGCTAAAGAGGATGGAGGATGGAAGCAGTGCCTGTGGGCCAGGGGATCTCTGGCGGGAGCAGACTGCAGGGTGAGAAGGCAGAACCCCCAGGAACCAACGTGGTTGGTCGGGAAGCACTGCCTGCCTCTCGTATTCCTTCCTCAGATGTCTGCTGACCCCTCCCCAGGAGGCAGCCAGTGAGCTGGTGGGGTGCAGCAGTGAGCAGTTCCCAGTCACCTGGAGTCAGAGGGCATGGCCTTTCCCCTGGACTCACTCACATCCTGGGGTCCTGGTACAAGTGTAGCATCATGTTCCTGGCCGGAGTTCTGAGGGGCTTGAAGCTTTTCTGAGTTTGCACCTTGGTCCCTTGGCTCCAGGTGCTGGGGGCCTCGGGGCCCTGCTGGGGGATAGTTTTTAGACTGATGGGCTTCAGAGTCCCAGATCATCTTCTTGTGTCCCTGTAGTGCCAAGGGCTGAAGAGTTGGGGAGCAGAGCACCATGGGGTGGGAGGAGTGCCCTGGGCTGATGCATCCCCACCACGAGTCAGGTGAGAGAGTTGGGAAGACCCTGTCCCCAGGCCCAGCAGATTAGTAGGGAGCATTTAAAGAGAGAAAATGGACCCATCTGTGCTTCATCTATGGACAGCAATGACACCCCAGCCTTGTGACTGTGGCCTGAGTGAGGGGGGCAACTGCACCAGTTGCACCAGAAGCACCAGTCCCCACAGTCTCCTTAGGGTGACCCTGACCTTTCCCTGCCACCCATTTGCATACCTGGGCTCCCTTTTATCAAATATTCTTCTGCTAATCTCATCTCCCTGTGTGACTGCCCTGTAATTAGCTCACTTTGCAAAATGTGATGTCTGTCATAGTTCCCCCTCCACATTTTTCTTTTCCCAGGAAAGGGTAAGGAGGGAATGGGATGAAGAAAGATTTCTGGATGTGGGGCCACCTCACAGGTGAGCTCTGGTCCCCTCCCCAGCACACAGGGCCCCTCAACACATGTCCCAGCTCAGCTCCAGAGCCTGGAGAGCCAGTGGAGGTCAGTGAGCAGAGGCTGAGGGTGTCAGAGACCTCCCAGAACCCAGGGGAAGGGATGGCACAGGCCTGACTGAGCCCTGCCCCAGGAGTGCCCATGCACCCTGTTCACACTCAGGGACTGCCCAGGCCCAGGCTGGGCTAAGACTAATGAGATACTAAGTGGCCTTTCCCACTCACAGCCTGGCACATGAGGGCATGTGTGTGACAGGCAGGCTGGGGGCAAGGAGGAAGGGGCGAGGGGGCCAGGACGCCAGCATTGCCTCTACTCAGCACATATAGCCACACATGGATGGGCTGTGCCAGTTGCCAGGCATGCAGCAAACACAGCCGACAGGAACCCAGTGATCGTCACCATCATCGGTCTGTCCACCCACCTGTCAGACAACTTCCCGTAGCTGGTGGGCTGCCTGGAGCCCCCACACCCTCCCACTCTCCCACTCTGACCAAGGTGTGGTTCATCTCTCAGGAAGGGGCTGCCAGGGGCTGTGGACTGTGCACAGGGTATGTATACAGCCCCACAGTAGGTCACATGTGGCCCAAACCTTGGCCCTGACCAAGCATCACAACTCCAGCTGGGCCACCAGGCCTCGTCCTCCTTCCTGGCAGTAGGAACATTCGCCTTCCTGCCCCCAGAGGTGGAGCCAGGCAGAGGGAGCAACACGGCAGTTTAAGCTGTTTTCGAGTCAGTATTTGGTGCTGTCCTAGCCACAGCACCACTGCTGAGCCCCCACCGCTCCCCATATGGAAAACCAGAGGCTGCTGAGGCCCCGTCTGCACAGAGGGCCGCGTACGGCTCAGAGCCTGCCACAGTGATGGACCCCAGCCGGGCAGGGGCAGCTGGGAGGACCATGCATGGAGCCCTCAGCTGGTATGGCCTACTTTTCTGCTCTCCCCCTTGCTGCCCCATCAGCTCCCCGCCTTCTCTTGCTGCAACTCCCTCGGGATGTCGGGACTTGAATTCTCTTAAACTTTTAATTAAAAATCTCCTTTCTCCCCGCAAGGTTCACTTCCCTGTGATTTTCCTCTTAGAAGGAGAGGTGGAGGGAAGAGAGACGGCAGGCAAGGATCAGAGGCCAGGCCTTCCGCGTCACCACGGGGGACCTGGGGAAGCAGGGCCTGGCCCCAGGGAACTGCTGGCCACCCTCTCCACTGTGGCACCCTCTGTGGCTTCCCATCATGCCAGGGGAGGCATTTCTTTTCTTTTTTCCCCTAAAGCCTACAGCACCCAGTTTTCCCATGTGGTCTCCCATTCCAGTATTAACCAGGCCTGACCCTGCTTAGCTTTTGAGCTCAGAAGAAATAGTGCATGTTCAGAGTGGTGCAGCCATAGATGTGCAGGGAGGCATCTGAGGGCTCCAACCCTAGGTGTCGCTGCCAGATGTGGGAAACGGTACCAGCTCCTGAGGGCTCTGTATGTGCTCCCGCCACATCCTGCATACTCACTCAAGGCTACAGCATGTGCCCATTCAACAGGCCGGGATTTCCTCAAGTAGAAGGGGCCCCGACTTTCCCATGAGGGTGCTGTTAACTCTGGTAGCTTCAGGTTCACTCCCGAGCCCACTGGTCACAGGATGGGGAAGGGCCCACAGGGTTATTCATCAAGTGAGAAGCAGCCCAGGGTTGGTGTCCTGGGCCTCAAGGCCACCAACTGGGTCACCAATGCTTCCCTTGTAGAATTCCCGACTCAGAGCTCCAATCATGGTGTTAGGTCCTGGCTCATGTGGTCAGGACCCCAGGTATGCTAGAGACCCAGGTCCTTGACCTCAGGGAGCCAGAACAACATCTCTTAATTATGGGGCTGGAGAAGGGCTGGCCCATCCCCCTTTCCCAGGCAGTGATCCGTTAGCCTATCCCTAACTCTGGAAGGAGATGCCACCGTGTCCTCAGGTCCCTGTTTTAGAGAGGGAGCCCACTAAATGGAAGTTCTTCCTTGTGTGATACCATGATGCCTCCTGCAGAAGCCTAAGCCTCTTTCCATGGCTCCGCCTCTAGAGAACTTCAGCTGAGACTCCCCCTCCCATAATCTCTCCCTGGCCCAGGAAATAGGGATTGAGTCACCAGCTCCCCATGTTCCTCTCACCTCCCCCACTCCTCTGCAGGCTGAGCAACTCCATGTTAGGGCTTCCAGATACAGCCCAGAGCACACAGACTCATCCAGGATCATCCCCCAACTCCCACACTGAGACGCCGCTCCCCATGGTTGCATATCTCCCTCCCCCAGAGGCCAGGCTCCCCTCCAAACCCCCAAAGGCTCAGGGACTCAAAATCCCAGCCATGCCCCAGCTGTGAGGGAGAAACAGGGGAACCCCCCCCCAAGGCCCATGCCTCTGAGGGGCCCCACCCCTCCATTCCTCCATCCCTCCACCTCATTCTCCATCTCTACCCTGCAGCAGCCAGTGGACACAGCTGGGCATCATGGGGAGCACCAGGATGCCGCAGAGAAGAGGCGGCCATGGCCCTGTGGAGCTAGAACAAGGATCCCTGCATACTGGCCCCCCAAGCTGCCTTACATTCCCCTCCTGAGGCTCCCTGCACGTGCCCTGCTTCATAGACCCTGAGGACACCCTGACTGGCCCTGGGAGTGCTCAGGGAGACATCCCCAAGGAGTTGAGTGGGCCTGTGGCAAGATTTGGGAATGGGTGAAATTCGAATTAGCCAGGAAGAGGGAAGGGCAGGCCACGTAGGGGCATAGGACAAGCAAAGGCAGGAAGGGGCTTGCACAGGGGCGTGGTTGGAGTTCGGGGCAGTGGAGGGCCAAGAAGGTAGAAAGAGCAGTGGGAACCTTGAACACCACACAGGGATTTCAACCCTGGCATTGGACACTCTGGCAGCCCCTTAAGTAAGGCAGGGGTGTTACTTGTTCATTTTACAGACACATGTTGAGCACCTACTGTGTGTCCTTCCCTGGTCCAGCCCCAGGCAGTGCCCTCTTCTGCGGCTCTGCAGATGGCGAGGTGGGGGTGATCACAGGGAAGGAGCCTATGATCCCTCACAGGGCAGGGTGCCGTCTCTTTGGGCCAATAGGAGCACAAGTACAGTCCTGCCTCTCTCAGCACTGCCACCACCTCCCAGCTGGCTCCTTCGCGGGGCCCATTAATTTCCAAACCTGATACAGGCAGGGGTGAGTGGCTCTTCCTCCCACTGTAGCACATGTTGGTGCTCCCTGAACCCCATCCTGCCAGGCTCCACCCATCCATTCATTCCCCACGTACACACTAAGTGTCTACTGTGTGCCAGATCCTGTACTAGTTGCTGGGGACTGCACAGTGACAGGTGGGCCTGGTCCTGCCCTCAGGGACCTTGTGGGCCAGGCAGGAAGCAAAGTAGATGAGTAATGTGAGAATGCATAATCGGCTGTCATAGGTGCCAGACGACAAGCAGCAGGGGGGCAAGGAGAGGGTGCTGGTGCCCTCCCCACATCCACAGGTGCAAACCTGGAGCCTGCACAGGCATGAAGACAGTGAGGAGGAGGAGGAGGTGCGCCTTCCTCCTGGCTCTGGGCCTGAGCCCCACCTACCCACCGGTGACCCAGCTTCCTGAGGATCTGTGGGGTCCTCCCCACTGCCCAGCCCTGCAAGGGAGCAGGTGGGGAAAGGTGCAGTGTGGGCACAGCAGATGGCGCTGGACTATCCTGGGTTACCAGCCCCAGGCCACCCTGAGCAGCTGCTGATGTCAGCAAAAGAGAACCCCCAAGTGCCCTTTAGAGTTCACAAGCAAGGGTTGCAGGGCCTGCCTAGGCCAGAAACAAGCAGGGTGTCTGTCAGCTCATGGGAGTTGTCACGTGGTTGGGATGTGCCCTGTGTGGATGTCAGACATGGTGCTGGGTAGATATGTGTGCCTGTATGTATGGCTAAGGCGTGGGCCAGGGCCACAATGGCAGAGCCTGCATGCATGGGGGTGTGTGAGTGAGACGTGTCTACACCAGAAGAGTCTGAGGAGATGGAGTGGGAGGAGAATGAAGAGTTCTACCACCTCAAAGTTCCTGCTGCACCAACAGTCCCATCTCACTTACAGGCTCTCATGTGGGCATGCTTCAGGCACCCACAAATGTATGTATAAAACCCACGGGCACACATTTCTCCCCGTCCTTCCCCTGTCTGCAATCACAGGAGCACACGTAGAGCCCATATCCCCATGTGGAACCTGCAATGGACATGCACACACACGTGAATAGGATACATGTGTACATGTGCATCTCAGCCCATCATGCCCACATGTATCTGTGTGCACCCGATGGACACACACACACACTTTCACTCCCGGTGTGCAGCCCTGTCACAGCTGTGATATCCCTTTCTCCACTTGCCTCACCTCTGCACCTAGAGGTGGGCAGGTCCAAGATGAAGATCTCTATTTTACGGACTGGAAAACAGGCTCAGAAAGGAAAAGGGACTTGCCTAAGACCACACTGCGGCTCCGCAGCTCCAGCCGGGACCCAGGTCTTCTGGCTTCCCAGCTAGGTCTAACGTGGCCCCACTGCATGTGCTGTGATCTCCACATTCCTCTGCACAGCCCATGGGGCCCAAGACAGAGCAGGGGTTTTCAGAGCCCCCCACCATTCCTGTCTGCCCTCCCCTCAGGGGGGCACCCTGGAGCCCAGAATGGGGAGTGCCAAATCAGGGGTCACCCCACAGTGGAGCTCTGAGCTCACAACCATAACAGTTTGGGAAGGAGAAACATTTCTCTGGGCCTTGTGCACCACCTAAAGGTGGCCTATAGGAGAAATAGAGGTCTCAGCCGAGCCTCTGCTGCCCACCCCATCAGTCCTAGCTCTATCTCACCCTCCTCCTTTCTTCCTGGGAATCTCTCCCCTCACGCTGCATCCTTCTGGCCCTGTCTTCTGTCTTGCCCCTCCAAAATTCCCTCTACCCTCCAGGGGTGTTTCTGTGTTTGTTTCAGCAGCTCCTGACATTCCCAACTGGGAAGCTCTCAGAGATGGGCCATGCTCTAAGCCCCAAATGGGCTCAGCCCTGGCCGAAGGAAGGACAAGGAAGAATCAGTCCCCAACATGACCTCAAGAAAATCTGGTGCAGAGTGGCCACCCCTGTAAATCAACTGATGCCTGCACCACTGTAACCACAGCTGTGACGGGGTGCAGGGCAGAAGCTAAGCAGGAAGAGGCCCAGAGCAGAGGGCAAGTGAGCAGGGCAGTAAGAAGTTGAAAACCATTAATTGTCCGTCCAGAGGAGGGGGATGCCCACAACATTCTGGGCAAAGGAAATGGTGTGTGCAAAAGCACGGAGGTGTGAGAGTATAGCATAGTAGACATTCATCAGTCCTTTCTCATGGCATTGGATTTTCTGTGCAGCCAGGGTCCTCCTATTCATTCATTCATTCACCTGTTTATTCACCAAATAGTTACCAAGTGCTGGGCACCCTCTGGAATGGGGAAAAAACAAACAGCATTGTTCCTGCCTCAGAGAGTGCACACCTGTTGGGAAATTGCAGGACAGAGCAGTGAGTTCCTTGGTGAGGGGCACACAGGCACTGTGGGAACCTGGAAGAGAGGACCTGATGGGGACACACAGACACCTCAGGAGCCCATGGTAACCCCAAGGAGGGGTCTGGGCAGGACCAGGGCTTATCAGCAACTTTTTTTCATTTGTCAGCATTTGATATCTGATCTTCAGCGGCTCTCATAGTTCAGAGGACCGCTAGCAGTTCAAGTCTGTGTCCTTCTTGCACAGATGGTGAATCTGCAGCCCCAGGCCTGGAACTCAAGTCTCCAGGACTCCTGTTTCCAGAGTATAATTGTACTGACAAAGCTCATCCATTGTCAAACCCAACCCTGGACCCACATGGGGCTCAGCTCTCTCTGCACAGCACCTTCTATAGCCCAAAAGTGGAATTGCAGACCCAGGACACTGCTTCTCGGGCAGAGCCAGCCCTGACTGGGCTCCCTCACAGCGGAGCCTGTGCCCTCCGTCTAGCAGGAGCCACTGGGGGCCTTGGGCATTTCATTGGCCCTCAGTGTCCTACCACAGAAGTCAACAGGATTCCTAGCCTGCCTGTCACACTGGGTGGCTGTGGAGATGGGGAGTGTTGGCCCCCATGACCTGTGTTCTCCAGGAGGCCTTTCTGCTGAGGGGAGGAGAGACGGGCCCACGGCTGGCTTTCCCTCCTCCTCAGTGCCTCTGAAGCCATCCGTCACTTACAGATTCCTTCATTTCTAAATAAAATGATTTGTTAATTTGAGTGAGTGATCACTGTGTGCCTGAGCCTCTTTGCAGGCCCAGGAACAGCTTGTGGGCTCCCGGAGCCCTGCGCCGCCGGCCTGGCGCAGACTTGGAGGGGTTGTTTTCGATTTAAATGTGAATTGAATGAGGAGAAAAATGTTTCTCTTGGCAATTTCATAGGAGCTCGCTTTTCTGACAGATGTTGGAGTTTATTATCCCATCGGGCCAGTGTTTTGTAGAGCAGAATTGCTAATTATTTCAGAGGCCTGGCCACAGCCGAAGGAGGAAGGGCGGTAGTGGGTGCAGCTTTGGGCGGCATCTGTCAACAGGGCTAGGCAGGCACTGGGATGAGACACCCAGCCTGCCACCCTTCCACTGCCCTCCCAGGATCTGCGATTGTTTTGGAAGGGGGGCTGCCCTGTCCCTTGGTTTCTGTTTCATGGTTTACCCTAGAGGAGGCGGCAGCAGGGTCTGCTCTTGCCAGCCCTGCTTTGACCTCATGGTGAGGACTCTGGAAGGTACTTTTGGGGTCTTAAATTGCTTGTTTGTTTAGAGAGTCCACGGGTTGTTGATGAGAAGACTATAGAGACCCCAATGGTTTTCTCCCTATGTGAAGGCAGAGCTGTTCACTGTAAGGACCATACCTGGGCTTGGCCACGCTTGCACGGTGCGGGTATGTGGCTCGGTGGCTCTCTAACCTTGGGCTCTGTGTGGGCCTGTGGGGGTTGGCATGACTGTGTGTGCTGTTTTTACGGGTCCAGAGCTGCCTGCATCTGTGAATGAGATGTCTGTAGCTGTGCTGCATGGGCCTCAGAGGTATGGTTCTATCTAACTCATTTCTGTCCCTGCACTGCAAGGTGAAGGAGGCCTTGGAAGACAGATGGCCAGAGGGCACTAGACATCAGAAGGAATGGGCCAAGACTGGCTCTGCTACTTCAGGGATGTCCCAGGTTTCAAGGGGGCTGCAAGGCAAATTGACTAGGGGGGTGGGTTTCATGGGGGAAATGGGGCCCTGGCAGCCGAAACCCTGGCTTCTGCTTCATGCAGCTGAGGAGCCTTTTATTTATTTATTTATTTATTTATTTTTGAGACAGAGTCTCAATCTGTCACTCAAGTTAGAATGCAGTGGCACCGTCTCGGCTCACTGCAACCTCTGCCTCCCAAAGTCAAGTGACTCTCCTGCCTCATCCTCCCAAGTAACTGGGATTACAGGCGTGCATCACCACACCCAGCTAATTTATGTATTTTTAGTAGAGACGGGGTTTCGCCATGTTGGCCAGGCTGGTCTCGAGCTCCTGGCCTCAAGTGATCCACCCGCCTCAGGCTCCCAAAGTGCTGGGATTACAGGGGTGAGCCACCATCCTCAGCCACCCTAGGGACCTCAACCTCACTTGGGGCAACTTACAACAGGGAAGCATCCCACCCTCCCAGCAGAGGCCTCAAGAGTCCCACAGTGCTTGGTCCAGGGGCCTCCTGACTCCACACAGCCATGGCCCAATTCCAGTTAATGGTCTCTGACCCAGGGCTGAGGGTCAGGGGTTGGAGAGAGTTGGTAGAAGAGGCAACAGTTCCTCCTGCAGTATTCTCTGAAAACCACCTCCACTGAGGAACACCCTCACTTCTGCCCTATTCTTACCCCCATCTCTCCTTCCTGAGCCCTGAGACAAGGGACCAGATACCCTGACTGGCCCCAGTCCTGGCCAGCTCAGGATTCAGGCCTGCCCCTTCCCCCTCCTCATGCTCCACCACCACCCCCCTACCCCAACCAGCTCTGCTTCCTAGGTTTAACACAGAGGTGGCAGCAGCAGCAGCAGCTGGATGGGATTTTATAACCCTAATTCACACTGATTCCCTGGGGCCCTAGCTCTAGACTCCTCATGCAGCCTGAGACCAGCAGAGCACAAGGCGGGGAGGGTCCACCCTCGTGCCAGGTGAGGGAAGATGGAGACTCGGCCTCTCCCTGTCCCAAGTCCTGGGCCCTGGCAGTCACCCTAATAGAAGGCACCGGGAGACCAGGGAGGGGGTGCCCAGCACCCCCCCAGGCTGAGATGGTGCCAGGCATCTCTGACCATGTGTCCCTGACAACCAGGCCCTCTCTCCTCCGGATAAAACTCCACGGTGACATCCTTCCATTAAATAGGGCATTTTCAGAAAAGCAAATTGCTACTATTTTCCCCTTTTACTTTACTGTCATCAAAAATTGATCCCATATTGCATCCTTATTTCAAAGAACGAGCTAAAAAAATAAAATAGAAATTCCCACTCCTCAGAGCAGCAGCTGCATCAAGCCTCCCCCACCCCTATCCTCCCCCTCCCCACCCCACCCCCCAAAAAAAGAAAAGAAAAACATGGCCAATGAGGGAAGGCGCCTGCTGGCCGTCTAAGGCTGTTTTGAGTGCCCATGGCTTTGGGATGCACGTGACCTGGGAGCAAGGAGGGGCTGAACACGTAACTGTGCAGGCAGAAGGGGATTTCGATCTGGTGAAATGTGGTAGAAAATGGGGTAATTGGGGGAGGTTAATTTGGATCTAAATGGAGCGATTCGTTATCTCAATAAGAAATGTCTCATTTTCCAGGGAGACGGCTGCGCCTGCCAGATGCTGGCCTGCCCGCCGTTGGGGTGGTGGCTCAGAGCAGGGCCCACAGCCAGCCTAGCCTCACGGGGCAACCCACCCTGCCCAGATGTGGGGGTTGGGGGCAGAGATAGCTTAATTTGGTTGATTCCCCAACTCATTTGGCAAAGTATTCATTAGCTCTTCTCAAAAGCACTTCCAGTAAAAATGCAGAATATGAATAACAATGATGGGGCAGAGGCCGAGGTGAGCAGCCTGCAGACTAGGCACTTGGTCTAGCTGAGCCCATAGGCTCACCCCGGGCCTCCTGGAAGTCAAGGGAGACCTACCCAGTGTTTTGTGTTCTAACCAGAGGAGAAGCCCAGCGTGGCTTGCCATGGGAAGGTGTTTGGGGGGTGTGGGGGGATTTCCAGGATGGTGCCCCTCAGCCCATGCACTTTTGCTAGGAGCAGGGTCTGGAAGCTGGCACCTGGACTGTAGTGTGACCCTGGGCATGTTGCTCCTCCCCAAGCCTCGGAGCCCCATTCGTTCTTTCCTAGGGGCCACAGGCAGAGGCTGCTGGCAGTGCTGGGAGTCCTGGTCTCACAGGTGTGACCATCTCAGGCTGCAGCCTGGAGGGCCTGGGCTCAGCAGCTGAACAGACTTAGGTGTGGGCTCCAGCTTCTCCTTCTGCCAGATTTGTGGACTTGGAGCACTCACTGCATTGTTTTGAGCCTCCTCCTGAAAAATGCATTAAGTGGCACCAGCCTTGTGCCCCAGTGATTATGACAGTCACATATGGACAACAGGTACCCATAAGTGATAACTGGAATCACAAAAGCGTCTGGTGGACAGTTCAGTTGTGAGCTGGCACACAAGATTTCCTTGGTCTAGCCTGGTATTGGCTGCACTGTGTCTGGAATGGAGCTGGGGGAGAGTGAGCATGGAGAGAAGCGGAAGCCCCTCCTCTCCACTCTGGTGGGGCCAGATCTGACTCATCCTATGTCTCTGGCACCTAGCGCAGACCACGGACATGCTAGCAGAAAGAAGAAAAGCCCTGGAGACTGAGGCCCTTTCCTTTTATTCTACACTGTGGTGTTGGTTGAGATAACACAAAACAAAATGATCACATGCTGGTGTGAGGGCTGGGAGGGAGGTGAAGCAATGAACAAATTGAGGGCACATTTGAGGAGGGGTCCCCTGGGTGGGGGCCAGACAGGTCATAGCCAAGAAGATGCATTTGGCCAGGCGTGAGTGGGCAGGTGGTGGAGCCTATAGGTCCTGGAGCCATAGCCCAGTGAGCCACCCCACACGCAGCCCCAGCAGGAACAGCCCTTCCCTGCCTGTTCCTCAGGAGGGGAGTTCTGGATGTTAAAGTTGTTGGTGGACCAAAAGCGAGGACCCAGACACCATATGCACGTGTGCCTGAGCACATGTTGGCAGCATGGATGTGCTTTCCCATGTCTGCACATGTGCGCATGTGTTTGCGTACACACACACACACACACACACACACACACACACACATCCTCCTCCTCTAACTCCAGGCCCTCCACCCCCAGGATTGCAAAGCTGTTGACCTCAAAGTCAGATGGAAGAAACCTCCTCACCCACTCCCACTAAAGCCACAGACCTCTGATATCACCTTGTTTGGAACAACTCCCTCCGTGGACACCCAAGAGGCCTAGTCACAGGGGTCCCACTTACCCCCTTTCCCTTGGAGGAGTCCTGCAGCGGAGTGGCCTTGCGGGCAGGAGAGCAACATAGGACTCCGGAGTGCTGAAAAGAGCTCAACCCAGGGGTGGGCTGGCAGGCCTGGGCCAGGCAGAGCAGTGGGCTGGGAATCAGGTGGCCCAGAGGCCTTGCATACCTTGTGTGGGCTGAGGCTGGGCTGACTCTGGGGCACAAAGACAACACCCCCCCACCCCAGGGAGCACCCAGCTCTGTGGGTTCGGGGAAGGGACACCAACCCAAGGTGGTGAGCATGCTCTGTGCTTAGCCCCACTGCCTCCTGGTCACTCTAGGGGATCCCCCTTTTGCAGAGCCTCGATTTCTTCACCTGTGAGAATGAGTGAGGATGGCTCACAGCAGAACTTCTATCAGCCTTTCTATGCAAGAGTTGCCTTGGGGTCTGCCCAGCCTTCTGAAGGGATGGTCCTGTCCCAGAGTTTCTGCCCTGCCCTCTTTCCAGACAACAGTCTTCGATCTAGGCAGGGTCAAGCACAGCCGCCCCCAAAGGGTCACTGGGCTCAACACTGACCCCCAGCAGTGTCCCCAGCACTGATGCCATGTGGGCTTGACCTGAGCCTGGCAGCAGGCTAACCACAGGTAGAAGGGGGTTCTTGGGGGCCAGAGCTCCCTTACAACTCCCTGCCTTCTTCAAGGACCCCTCCTGCCTCCCCTGGCCTCAGTCTGTGCCCTGGGAAAGTAGCAAGAACTCCAAGGCCACCTGGGAAGACAAGTGCCCTGAGATCGTGGAGGGAATCTGAGGCAGAGCTTGGACCTGCTCAGGTCTCCTCGTGCCTGCTGGGTCCGTCCCCAGGCACATAGTGTCTCCCACTCCACGCTGTCTGATCCACAGCCAGCCAGAGGCCCACTTCCTCCTCAGAGAGGGCTCAGGGTGTCTCCTGGGCTAATCGGCAAGTAGGGGAGGGGGACTTGATGACACAGCCCAGGTTCAAACTTCCACCCTGCCCTCAGAGAGCCATGGCCACAGACGAGGTGAGGAACCACCTCTGAACTCAGTTTCCTCATCTGCAAAATGGTGTAGAAATGGGACCTGCTTTGCAGGGCCTGCTGTGGGGATTAATAAGCGATGCTGGCCACAGCAAGTGCTCAGTGGCATCGCCCATGACGACAGCTCTGTGCAGCACAGGCAGTGCTCGTGCTGGGTCCTACAGGGGCTCTGCAGGTGCAGGAATTCCTTGCCAACCCATATATTTCAGGAGCACTTTTTGTTCAAAGCCCTGCTTGATCAACCAGCCATGGGGCTCCTCTCCCTGGAAAACCCCTGAACCTTCCCTGCAGCTTGCTCTGCTGCCTCCTCCAGGCTGCCCCCACCTTCAGGCAGCCCCCAGGGTCCACACTCTACTTCCAGGGTGCTGTCTGACTCTATCTCCAGCCCTTCCTCGTGAGCCCAAGTGCTATCGGCCTCCATGTGGACAGCACTTCAGTGTTCCTCTGTTTTATCATTAATGTGGCCAGTCTGCCTGAGTGGATGGTGTCATTTTCCCATTTTGCAGGGAGAAAAACTGAGGCCAGGAAAGCCAAAATCACTCAGTCAGGGTAGATCTGAATCCAGTGTGGATCCATCACTAGAAGGGTGTCTCCCTCAGAAAGTCCAGCCCAAAGGGCTGAGGAGGTCGGGGGCTAAGCCAGCTGGGATTCAGGGGTCCCTTTCCTGGGAGATGGCATAGTGGATAACAGACCCTTGTCCCAGGGGAGAGAGACTGCAGCCTGAATGGAGGGAGAGGCAGCAACAATGCCCCAAATATTGCAGGCACGTGTACACGACTGCTGTCCCGCCCTCTCCAGCTGGTGCCATGGCTCTGTGGCCGTTGCTAGGCATCCATGAGGCCCAGGTGGGCCCTACCTGTTGTGGAGTGGCTGTGCAGTGTGGGGTAGGCCTGGGACCAGGCAGGAGCAAGGCCACCTCCGCCTGCCCACCCTCCTTTCACTTGGCAGCAGCAAGCAGAAGCCATTAGCGCCTGGCAGTCCATGTCCCACGGCTCTGACAAACACCTTAAATGTTGTCACCACGGCTCCAGCTGTCCCACCGGCCGCCTTTACTCCTCATAATAAGCAAGTGTCGAGGCTGATTGCAGCAGCAGGATGCAGCCAGTATTCAGAGCAGCTCTTACCCTGGGTGTTTCCACCTGGCAGCCAGGCTGTGCCCACCCCGCCCACCACCTCCAGCCCTTTGTCTGCCTGTCACCTCTGCCTAGGCCCTCAGCATCGCTCCCGGGCCAGCCAGTGCCTGGCTTTGTGTCCCAAAGCTGGTGGGCAGCAACAGAGTGGGGCCTCAGGCGTCCACATCCAGCAGAGTGACAGCCTAGCTGGAAGAGTCTGGCTCCTGCTCCCACTCTTCTGGATGACCTGTGCAGGAAGCCCTGGCATTGTCTTGGCCTAGCTTCATATCCTGCCTTGCTGCCCAGGGACACAGGGAGTTGTCAGAGCCCATCCCTGGCATGGACAAAGCTGGATTCAGTTTGAGCTCTGCCATTTGATGACTGTGTGGTCTTGGGTGGGTGAGTCACCCTCTCTGAGCCTTGGTGACCTCGTCGGGGGAATGGGAATAATGATTGGGCTTCTTGGGGCTTCGTGGGAGCATGTGTGTGAAGCAAGGTGCAGATAATGAAATGAGGTCCTGTGGAAGAGGCTGGGCCATGTTCATAAGCACAAACACCTACCGCACCAATCCCTGAGTCCGGGGAGGCCCAGGAGAATTGAAGGCCTAAATCAGCTCCCCTGGCCTCCACTGCCCTCCTTCCCACCCCCACATCTTTGCCCTCTGGGCATTACTTCCCCTATCCCCTTCATCTGACCTTGCCCTTCAAGTTTTGCCTGGTGCTCCCTTTCCCAAAGCCCACCTGGCTTAGCCTAACCATACTCCTCTCCCATAGGGTTTATGTGCCCTTTGAGACAGCCTTGGATGCTCACTGTTCTCCTCTCATGTCTGCCTTCATCCTCACAGTCTTATGAGGCTGGGACTAGTAGAAGCCCCATGTTAGAGAGGAGGTTATCAGGATTCAGAGAATAGGGTCAGTTCTGTGCGTTACGCATGCAGCTCCTGGCGCTGCCCCATGGGGTACTGTGGCTGCTGATCACTGTCTGCCCAGTCCCAGGTCCTACTAGAACCAGGAGAGGAAGCTAAGCCCCAGTCTCTTCAGGCGCCCTGGTAGAGTGGACAAGCACCCATTCCACCCCCTGGCCTTGAGGGCTTTCCTCCTGAAGCCCTCATGATCGCCAGGAACAGGGTCAGAGCAGGGGTCAGAGCCCAGGAGTGGCAGGCCTAGGAAGTCTGATTTGGCCAGCACCATGGTTCCATCTGAGCATGTGATGCAAAAGCCACAAACAGGCCTTAAACAAGAGAGAGATCTGGCCCTGGCCTGGGATGCCTCGGTACAGGTCCAGGCTCTGTCCCTAATGGTACAGTGGCCTCACAGTCCCTCCAGGCCTCAGCTCCCCCTTTGTATGGGGAGGCCAGTGGGCCCCTGACCTCGTTGTCTTCACCTTGAAGGGATGATCGTCAAGGCAGGCCCTACCTGTGGTGTGTTTAGTAAGAGTGGCCAGGGCCAGTTCTCCTTGTCCAAGGTCACAGATACCTAGATCAAGCACCTAGGTCAAGGTACCTAGATACAAGCACCAATATCCGGGTTGATTATGAGCTCTGTGATCACTGAGTCATTTGTTTACAGGTTCCCCAACCCTCTGATGATGCTGGAGGGTGACTGACAGAGAAAGGTGAAGAATGAGTTGTCTCTGTCTCTTCATCAGACTCTTCTCAGGGATGCAGAGGTGATGGTGCAGGTAGCAGTGAGGACAGTGGTAGTGGTGATTACCAGGAGACATGAGCACTAGCAGAGGTGACCACAGTGGGGTGTTGGTTGTAGTGGTGACAGTGATGGTAAAGGTGGTGATGGAGGTGATGTTGGCAGTAGAGTTGATGGTGGTAGATGATGATGGTGATGATGGAAGTGATGACTATGGTGATGGGGATGAAGGTAGTGATGGTGGAGCTGATGGTGATGGGAGTAACACTGACGATGATGGAGTAATATTGGCAATGGTGATGGGGAGGATGTTGGCAGTGAACATGGGGACATTGGTGCTGGTTAAGCGGGGGGAACAACAGTGATGATGGGGACGATGGTGAATGGAGTAGCGTTCTGGTGGTGCAGGGATAATGTTGATGGTGGGTGATGGGGGTGATAGGGCTGATGGGGGGCTCCCTGTGGAGTGTACCTCTCAGGGGCAGTCCTCCAGGCAGCCTTGTCCCACTTGTGGGCTTTGCCCTCGCTGGAGGCAGGACATAGTGGGGCTTGCTTGGTGCTTTTTTTCTTTTAACCTCCAGTGAGCACAGCCTTCTGGGTAATGAGATGCAAATTGACAGAAAAGACAATGAGCCAGCCTGCGGCCAGTGGGGCAGCTTTTAGAGTCAGGCTGATTGCCTCTGTGCCAATTTGCATGGCATTAGCTGTGCATGTCTTCTCCAGTGGGTTCGTGTATTTCATCAGCGGTCACCTGGATGGCTGCATCTGACAAAGGGCAATGACCTGTGATCCCAGACTAGGGGGCAGGGGCAGAGCCACTCTGACTCTGACCTGAATAGGGCTCCAGAATGTGGCTACAAGAAGTCTGAATCTGTGGGGAAGGGCAATGGATAGGGGGTAGAGATTGGAGAGTTCTCATGATCGCCAGGAACAGGGTCAGAGCAGGGGTCAGAGCCCATGAGTGGCAGGCCTAGGAAGTCTGGTTTGGCCAGCACCATGGTTCCACCTGAGCATGTGATGCAAAAGCCACAAACAGGCCTTAAACAGGAGAGAGATCTGGCCCTGGCCTGGGATGCCTTAGTACAGGTCCAGGCTCTGTCCCTAATGGTACAGTGACCTGATAGTCCCTCCAGGCCTCAGCTTCCCCTTTGTATGGGGGGGCCAGTGGGCCCCTGACCTCGTTGTCTTCACCTTGAAGGGATGATCGTCAAGGCAGGCCCTGCCTGTGGTGTGTTTAGTAAGAGTGGCCAGGGCCAGTTATCCATGTCCAAGGTCACATGTTGTAGCCCACTAAGCAGGCCTGCCGTGTCTGTCACTGTCACTGTTACTCAAGGTTATGCCTGGGATCATTCTTTGAGTGCCACCGAGGAATGAAGGGGCCTGGGCAAGATAACACCCAGGTGGTTGCCCAAACCCAGCCCTGACTCTCCTCCCTACCTCTGTCCATGGTGCTGAAAGTCTTGGCCCAACCTGCTTGCTCTGGTGTTCCTGCTGCCTAGGTGGGCTGGGCTTGCCCCCCACCCCCCTCCTCACCGCGGCCCTTGCTCTCTGACCCTGCAACCCGTTTGACCCAGTGCAACCCACGACTCCATTCCACGTCCCTTCCCCAAAACAGGCAACAATGGGGCTAGAGGTTCTTCTCCACTACCCTCCACTCCCAGCCCAACCAGTGCCCCCTCGGGCACATTTCAGGGCCCTTTTGTCCCCACCTCCCTCTTCACTGTCCCACTCCTTCTCCTGAGGTTGGGCCTAATCAAAGCTAATCAGAAAATTATGAGCTGCCTGATTACTGATTAGATTCCTAATGTTAATAGAGCTGAGAAGGGCCCGCTTAGGCTGTGTTTTAGGAAAAAGTATAAAAATAACATCGTGGGAAGGGAGCCTGGAGGTTGGGCTGGGACTCAGGCTCTCTTGTTCTACCTGGGGTGGGGTCTCACTCTCAGCTTTCAGGTGGGAATACGTCCCCATGCAGGGGAGCTTCCTAGCACCCTAAATTCTTCCAGCGACGGTGCCATCCCAGGCAGCTCTTCCTGTAGAGGCCTCTAGCAAGTTCTCTGCTCAGGACAGTGGGACTGAATTGCAGTGGGAAGAAGTTAGGTGGACTATAAAGAAGAACTTACTGCTGGCACCCCACATAAGAGCAGGGCTATGTCTGTAATGCTCACTGACCTCCTCAGGCCAGTTTGCTGCACACAGTAGGTGCTCAGTAAACATGTGTTGACAGGAACGAAAGAGGGTCATATCAACCTCTTCCCATGGGAACCGTCACCCTCCCATGTCCTGCCCCTGAGCCATGGTGGGCATAGAGGCATCTGAGAAGGCTTCTTGGAGGAGGATGTTGGGGCATGTCAGGAGAATGCACTGATCTGGCACCAGGGCAGGAGTGCTGAGTTCCCTGGGAACTCAGCTCCTGGCTGACCTGGCCAGATGAGGCACTCCTGTCCACCACCCTCTGCCTCTCATTCCAGCAGAGCCCCGGGGGCTTCTGCTAATAACCATGTTATTACTGACTTGGCAGCAGCTGGGTGGGGCTAATGGGTAACATTTTCACAAGGTCCAGAGTGGAGTTGTGGTCCTGGAGAGCAGACCTCAGTAGTTCAGACCCCAGAGGCTGCCCCTCAGATACCTCTTCATGGAGAACACAGTGAGGCCCGTACTTAGATTCAGCCTCACCCCACTGACACCTTCACCCCCCACGCCATCTTGGATCCCTATTCTCTGTCATCAGCACCATTTCTGACCTGGTTTCTGCCATCTCTATCCCAAGGAAACCCAGGGCCTCCAAACCAGCAGATCCCCAAGGGCAACTCCTGATTCACCCTCTGACCCCTTGACTGTGATGGGAGCCTGAGGTCACTTAGCACTTCCTCACTGAGCTGGCTTGCCCAGCACTGGGGCCACACAGATCCATGAATCAAGTCCCTGCCTTCAAGGGACCACATCTGGGAGGGAATCAGGCACATGCAGTGATGGAAACCCCAAGGCAATTGTGGGAACCCAGCCCTACGGGCACCAGGATTCCTGGAGGAGGCAGAAGAGCAGTGACTCCTACAGGATGAGGAGGAGCCCACCAGGGGAGGGGATGAGAAAGGACACTCCAGGCTTGGGATACAGCACAAACAAGGCTTTGGAACTGCAGCATGGCAGGAAGGCAAACTTCAATGTCAATGTGGTAGAAGAGAGATGAGGTTGGCAGGGCCTGGTAAAGGATAGTGTTAGGAAGGGAGGAGTGGTCCAGGCATCCAGGAAACACAGGTCACAGAATTTGATGGGGAAACCTGAAGGTGTGGGGGCCAGGGCAGATGACTTCATGATAACCAGCTTGGGTTGGGAGTCTGAAGGTGGGTTGTGGGGCTCAAGAGAGGTCTGGTCAGGAAGGCAAGGAAGGGGTCATGGGAGTAGGGCTGGAAGCCAAGCAGGGCTGCAGGGGGGTAATGAACAAGATCTCCAGCGAAGTTGGTGCTGAGGAGAAGGGCAGCCCGTTGGTATAAACTGCAGAAGAAAACAGGTCAGGCCAAGTTCAGAAGGCCCTAGAGAGAAGCTGAGTTTGGGGGAGGGGGAACCAGTCAGGAGGCCCCTGGAGTGAGGTAAGGGAAGGAGCAACCCAGAACCTGGAGTTGTGTCTCCAGTTTCCAAAGTGAGTCCCCATCCTGTTCCCTGTCTATGCCCTGCTCTCCATTCACGTCCTCACAGCCCTGGGAGGGGCCCCAGGCAGGGTTTTGATCCCTCCCTGTTATAGATGAGAGATCAAGGTACAGAGAGTTGAGGGCAGTGCTCCCCAAATTATGTGCTGGGTCAATTGCCAAGCCCTAGGAACTTGGGTACCTTGGCCTCTGTGGCCGGACAAGAGAGGAGGGCACTGTCACACTCAACGACCACCCCCGTGCCCACACACATCTCTAGAATGGGGCCTGATGAGGGGACAGGAGGCAGCACCATGCCCCACAGAGCACTCAGATAAGGATGTGTCCCTGCTCCCCTAGCCAGGGTGGCCAACGGCCCCCAGATGGGTACCCTCACCCAATGCTATCTGCATGGTTTTTTCTAAGGATGAGAGAAATGTTGATGAATTATGGATCATAACTTAGGGGGAGGAAAACTGACACAAAACTGGCAGAATTCTGATAAATTCCACCTGGGTTGCCAGGGACTGACTGACCTGCAGAAATGGGTAAGTTTCATGCTGGGGTGCCAGCTAGGTTGGTGGATTCCCACCCGTTTGAGCCCCTGTGGGATGGGGCTGAGCAGGGCAATATCTTGGAAAGAGCCCCAGCAGCCTGGAGTAGCCTTCAGTTCTGGGTTCCTTGGGGGTGAGGTGCCTCCATATGGCTGGGCTCTGAAGCCACAGTTCAAATGTGGACCTGAAGCAGTTTGTTGCATATATTGGTTTATTTATCACTGGGGCACCTCTTGCAAGTGCTCAACAGGAGACCTGGGAGCTCAGCAGGGGACTGGGTAAGGCAGAGACCTGCAGCCCTGAGGCCAGACCTTTCCTGCAGCATATGGCTGTCCAGGTCCACCCACACCTCCTCCTGGGTCAGCCTGCTGCTGCAGAGTAGAAATCTCCAGAGGATGGGTTTCACTCCCATTTCCAGAAAACTGGTCTGTAAATTCAATCTGGTTTCTGCAAATGCTCAGCCCAGCCACAGAGGCCCCTTTCCTCACCCTCTCCTTGTTCACACTGGACACATTTGGCTCCTGTCCCAGGACACACCCGACCTTCTCTTTCTGTATTGATTGTGGTTCCAGTTTAAAGCAAAAAAGCAATGAAAGCCAGTGGAATACCTGTTACCACCTGTGAGTGCCACTTCCTTTACTTCCTTGGGAAGGGATCTCAGAGCTCATGGCCTTCCTCCTCTTGATGTTAAAACGTCCACTTTGGCTGGGTGCAGTGGCTCACAACTGTAATCCCAGCACTTTGGGAGGCCAAGGCAGGCGGATGACCTGAGGTCAGGAGTTCGAGACCAGCCTGGGCAACATGGTGAAACCCTGTTGCAACATGGTGAAACTAAAAATACAAAAATTAGCCAAGCGTGGCAGTGGGCACCTGTAGCTACTCGGGAGGCTGAGGCAGGAGAATCGCTTGAACCCGGGAGGCAGAGGTTGCATTGAGCTGAGATTGCACCACTGCACTCCAGCCTGGGCAACAGAGCAAGACTCCATCTCAAAAAATAAAAATAAATAAAACAAAATAAAAATAAAATGTTCACTTTTTGGTAACATAACAGTAATAAGAGAGAGTGGGAGTTTTTTTAAGTGTCCTCTCTTGGCAAAATACAACATAGCAAGGATCTTTGGGAGCCCAGGATGTTCTGGGAAATTCTGTCTGACCTGAAATTCCAGCATCTGGGATACCAGGCTCCCCACCCTGGCTGGCCACAGTCATTCCCTCTGCGTCTCCATCACAGGCCACCCCTCATTTCTTCATATTTTTCCTAAGAAATTGAAGCACAGCCTGCCCCTTCCAGGCTGGACTGAGGGGGTGCAGGCACTGATTACCAAGCCCGTAACACCCACAGGGAGGCGGCAGGCCTGGGCCTGGGTGGAGTGGCGGCTGCCCTGCTGCAGAGGGAGACCACAACTCGAATGAGTTTTTCCCTGTTACGTGGATTCTGACCTTTTTTAAATTAAAAAAAAAAAAAAAAATCCATTTTACTAATTTTTTTTATCAACTCGCAGAAGACGCATGAATCCTGTGAGGGAAAAGGTTAGGGAGCCTGTTGCTGCCAACAGCGGTGATGGCCTCCCATGCCAGCCTTCCCCTGAGGCACCCTCTGTGCCAGAAATGTTTATTTTCCTTGCAGGCTTCTGTTTGCTGGAATTGTGGTCTGGGGTTTCAGTGTTTTTTATTGCCCTGGTGGTCATTTTATCTTTAAGTTGTAAACATGGTTAATACAAAAAGAGTAGGTTTGAACCTTACAATGTGCCATGGGCCGGGTGCAGTGGCTCACGCCTGTAATCCCAGCACTTTGGGAGGCTGAGGCAGGAGGATCACTTGAGGTCAAGAGTTCAAGACCAGCCTGGGCAACATAGAGAGACCTTGTCTTGTAATAATTAATTAATAAAAACTATAACAAATTTGTTAAGGAAAAAATAAAAATGGGACAGGCCAAGTGTGTCCAGTGTAGATGCAGCTAAGGGGCGAAGGAAGGGGACTTGAGGGACGGGTAAGGCTGGGTGCCTGTCCTGTCCCAGGAGGCCTGCATGTCAACAGTGCACCCGACAGGAAAGCACAGCCACTGGTGCGTCTCCATCACCCTCAGCACGTAAGTCACGGATCCTGCTCAGCCCTCGCTGCCCATCCTGCTGCGTTTCTCTTCATCCCTCAGAACCCAGCAAAATGTGAGGTCAGGGCAAGACCTGCCCTCAGAAGGTTGTGGTAAGTGAGACTGTGTCCATAAAGCTCTGAGCACATCATGTGAGGGCCACAAAGTCGCTGAGGTGGCCGTCATGCACGTAGCAGGCACTGTCTGTCCACACAAAGCCTCCCTCAGACCACGAGTGGTACCAGGACAGGGCTGAGTGGGGATTCTCCTGGTCCCTGACTGTGGATGCACCTGCTTGGAGCAGGAGGTGGATGGACAGACAAATGTCTGCTCAAGGCCGAAGCAGCAGCAGCAGAGGCCCACAGGGCCAGGGCCCCCTAACCCCACCCGCACTTCTGCCCCTACTGTCAGCCTTGGGGCTCCAGCTCCCTCCTGGCAGAGCTGCATCTTGCTTCATTATTATGCAGATATTTTAATTATGCAGATATGTTTTTAGACAGTTTTAAATATGTATATTATTTACTCATTAGACCATAACAGCTCTGGAAATTGGAAATCTGTATTTAGTATCTATCTGTGCACAATACACAGCTAATGCAGGACCCACAGGTGGGGAGGGAAGACGGGTGGCAATGGGGCCAGTGCTGGGCTAGGCAGGGGCTGCTGGGCAATCCTGGTACTTGTTCCCTCCCGTGGCCTGGACCCAGTGATACCAAGGCTTGTGGGGGCAACTCGGAGGGACAGCTGGGAGGCCAGTTACTGATCCCCTGTCCTAGGAGAAGGGCAAAGGGACCTGAGTCCAACCAGCCAGGCCCCACCTGGCCAGGGATGGTCCTTTCCTGGAACAGTCACTGTCCAATATCGCTGGGCTTTACCATCAGGTGAACCTGGGTTTGATGCCCCCTCTTCCTCCCTAGGGGTCTGGGGCAGCTACACTAATGCTTTGAGCCTCAGTCCCCTCGGCTGTGAAAGGAGGGGAGCAGGAGAATCTACTTCTCGTGAGTCTTGCTGGGGAGGCAGCGGTGAAGCCCTCACCCAGGGTAGGCACTGGACCACACCTGGTGATATCCTGTCATTGCTACCTTCCTTGCAGCCCTCGACAGCATTCTCAGGGCATACTACCCCCAGCCTCCACCCCGGAGCCCACACTCCATCACGGCTTCTGCCTGGCTCAGCCCTCAGTGCCCTAGATCTCAACATCCTGCACCCCATGGGTTCAGGGCCTTTTCTTCTAAGCCTCTCATGTCCTCTAGGAAGTGGGAGTAACCATAACTAATTAAGACCAAAGAACTCTTCCAGCCTTTCCCTCTGGGCTATGCAGAAAAAGTCCTATTTGATGGGCAGTTGCTCCTCAGACCCTTCTGGGCCACCAGTACTGGGCAGGGAGGGACTCCCAGGTGAGGGCTGGTGAGGAGAGGAGGCCAAGGAGAAGTGTGGAGCACCTAGCCCGGGGGTGGTGGGGACCAGGCCCTCTAAGGGGGGGGGCACCCAAGAGCCCCAGCCCCCCATCACCCAAGGCCCTCCCCTCCTGGCATGCAGGGGGCTTTCCTATCCCAGGTGTTGGCCTCCAAGGGGTGCCCATCCTGGCCCCAGGTCCCTGATCTCAGGTTCTTGCCTGTCTCAGTTCCCACTGCAATTGAAAACTGTTTAACATAATGAGATTTGCAGGTATCTGTGCAGGGGCTGCTCCCAGGGGAGTATTGTCCCCAGCCCAGTGCACGACCAGTCCTCCTCTTTCTTGCGTTTTCGTGTAAGAATGGCTCCCAGAGTTGAGGGAAATTGATTGTGAAGTGAAACTCTCTGATAATTGCCTCTGAAATGCCTGCTGTTATCGTGATGGACTTGGCTGTGAGCATCCCCACTCAGCAGTCCCACTGAGGTTCCCTCCAATACCCTGGCCATGATGGGGACGTCACGGGCCAGGCCAGGCACCATCAGTGACTTCATAGCTGCATCGCCATGGGCAGCTCTTACCCCCTAGGATGTGCTGAAGAAAATAGACTCAGAGAGGTTAAACCACACACCCGGCATTACACAACTGGCTGGGCAGAGCCAGACTCAAGCCCAGGCCTCTACACAGGTCCAGAGACACCCCAATTTTCATTTAGCAGACATTCATTGTGCACCTACTGTATGCCCAGGGCCAGGTTACCATAAACTTGACAGCCACAAGACACTTACCCACCAAACCCAGTGCTCAAGGGGAAAGCAGACATGGAAGACGGTTTGTTGAGTGTCAGGGTCAGGAAGTGGATGCGGCTGGAAGAGTCTGGGCAGGAGTGGCCTGGGAGGGAGCAGTATGTGCGGGGCCTGGTAGCAGGGCGACCAGAGACTGCAGGCAGCTCCAGGAGCAGAGCCCAGAGCCCAAGCAAGGAACCACTCCCAGGGGTCAGGGCTAGGAATGGAGTGCATCTCCCCAAGACAGGCAGGCACTCCAGAGACAGGCACCCTGTCCCTGCCCTGCACGGTATCCTAATAGGTTCTTCCCTCGCCTCTGGGCCTCAGTTTCTTGCCCCTTCCAGCCTGTCTCCAAACCATCAGGAGGACCAGGGAGAGGTAGAAGGGAAGTGCGAGGAGGGATGAACCTCCAAGGGTGGGGCAGGGTGGGCACAGTCTCCCTGCCAGCCCTCAGCAGGCCTGACTGTTGTCAGCTTTATGGGGACAGGAGCCCAAGGTCTGGGTGCTCAGCCTGGGCCAGGTAGGTGGAGCTAAGCTTGGAGATCCCTGCCTCAGGACATGTCCTGCTTGGTGGAGGAGAGTGAAGCCCACCTTGTCCAGAGGGCTGGTTAAAGGCAAAAGGAAGTTTCCAGGGGAAATAACACAGTCTGATAGGGCTAACCAGGCAGAAAGAGCAGATAGCAGGAGGGCCCAGAGCTGGGCAAGAGCCAGTGAGAGAAACCTCAGGGGACTGGCTGCCTATGTGCAGCTGCCGAGGGTTGGAGGAAGGGGGCTGCCAAGAGCCTAGCCACCCTGAGTGGGTGCAGTTACTATGTCCAGTTTATAGGCAGGATGTTGAGGACCAGAGTGGTGAAGACCCTGCTCCAAGAAAGTCAAGCTTTGAACCCAGGCCAGGACTCAGGGGCTCCAAGGTCCAGGCTCTGATCTCTGCTCAGGGCCCCTCGTGCACACCAGTGGTGGTCCCAGTCCTCTCATCCTCAGGCCTGATGGGATCTCATGGCCGAAGCCTGCCCACTCCACTGCACCCCACCAGCTGCCTTAGCCCTTCCTCCCCCACCACTGGGCCCACCTGTTTAGCAGTTTCCACATGTCCAGTGCCAAGGGATGGACTGATTGATCTGTAACACTGAAAAAATAATAATGGCTTGATTGTTACTGAGGATTAAAAGTAATCCTTTTGCTGTGGCTATTACGACTCCGTTATTCACGAGTCAGTGGGCTGACCCAGGCCTTTGAGCCCATGGGATTCCATGAGCTCAAGGAGGCTGGGGGCTGGGGCCTCCCTCCCTGGGTCTCCCTTGCCCTGTCTGCTAGGCTCTGGAGCCAGAGGGGCCTGTAGCCCCCATGTTTTGGGGCCTGAATGTTTCAGGGTCAGAGCGGAGCCCTAAGAGGGTGAAGGAGCTGGAAACCCCCAGCCAGGAGTAGAGGCTGGGGCAGGAGTTCCTCAGGGTCATGGCCCAGCCTGGAGACTCCCACTAGTGTCAGTGTGGCGTCTGCAGCCCCATCGACCCTGTGGCTTTTCCGCGGCAAGAAACCGCATCTGCTTCCCCCACTCTGCCCCAGTCTCAACCCCAGGGAAGGACAGGGGCCTCAGCAGAGCCCCACTCTGAGGAAGATTTGGCGTCCCTGGGAAGGTAGTGGGTCACCAGGTAAGGAAGGAGGGGCACAGTGATGACAAAGGCTTGACCCACACACTGCCTCGTAAGGCTTTACACAGCCTCCAGGCCAAGTTACTGAGCTCGGCACCTGCTGTACTGCAGGTGCTCAGGTAACACTGGTGACAAGCGTTGCGGACCGTACAAGTCACACAGTAATGCCCTCTACACAAGGGCACTGCAGGCTTATGAATTGGGGGCCTCATCCATCCCTGGATTTGGGGTCAGGGGGTGGGCATTTGTGGTTTAGGCCAAGAGGAGGCTCCAGGATGGAAAAGGAAGAAGGGGAGTCAGGTGGGCCTTACAGGACCTGGAGAAGGTTGTGCCTTTTACATGCAGAGAAGTGGGAGCCACTGAAGGGTTTTGGGACAGGGGACGGTGTCATGACCAGATCTACATTTGGAGAAAAGGCTCCAGGTGTTGTGTGGAGAATAGGTGACTAGGATGAGAGGACGCAGGTTCCAGACAGGACAGAGCCTGAGCTAGGGGTGCACAGGAGGTGGTGTGAGGGATGCCGGGGTGGAATGGAGGAGGCAGAGGAGCCAGGGTAGGTGGCCTGCCCCAGAGGGGCACTCTGAGCTCAGGTGGGTCTGAGGGTCGCTCCAGGGAAGTGTCCAGGAGCTCAGGAGGGCCAGGATTGGAGGCAAGACATGGGAGGCATCACGGAGTAGAGAGGCCTGGGGCCCCCAAAACCCTAGGAGTGTGAGGCTGGGCTGGGGAGAGAGAAGAGTGTGGGTCCCAGCCAAGCAGGCCCTGCACTTAAGGGTGGTGGGAGACAGAGGACTGAGCCTACAAAGGAGAGGGAAGCAGAGGCCAGGAGGACCCAGCTCTGGGAGGTGAGAGGGTTTGACCCCAAGAGGCACTTTCTCCCCCTGCTCCCGGGACCCCAGCCTCATAGCCTCCCCGACCACTCAGTGTTCTTGGCCTGAGGAGGGGGAGCCAGCCCAGTGGGGCTAGAGATGGCCCTGGACAGCACCTCTAACTATGGGGGTGTGACACTCTGCCCCAGGAGAACAGAGGCCACAGCTCCACAGGAGGCCCCACCTTGCTCCCTGCCCTGCTAGTCCATGCTTCAGAGGAGGAAACGCCGGCCTCCATGACCTGACTCCCACTTCCCCTAATGGGAAGCTGACAGGCTTTAGTAGGACGTCCCCTCCGGGGCCCACATGCCATATCAGGCCTGGACTCAAGGATGGGGGTGAGGTGTCCTGAATACCAAGGGGCGGGACCTTCTGAGTAGGGCTGTAGGCCTGGAGGTGGGACGTGCCTGCTCCACTGTGGGACAGGGTGGGGTGGGGGTGAGAGACCAGAGCCACCTACCTCACTGAGCATGGTGGGCCCAACAGAGGCTGCTCCCTGGATCTTGGTCATGGGCTGAGCAAGACAAATGCAATGGTGAGGGCTGGGCTCCGGGGCCCAGCCTGAGCCGGACTCACCGTGTGACAGAGAGGCTGCTCAGCTTCTCTGTGCCTGGCCGTCCTCATCTGAGGAGGGCCACAATGGCCCCATGCCAGGCACACTGTGAATAGTACAAGGTGCACAGCATATCAGTCACTGGCCAGGGAAGGGTTCGGTGTGCGGCAGGCAGCCAGTTGATAGTGATAGTTGTCATTATGATTGACAGGACACCACCGTTCTCAGCTCTGCAGAAGGCCCCCGGGGTCACACTCAGTTCCATCCTTGGGAGCCCCAAGGTTTCCTGTAGAGATGGGATCCTTCGAAAGTATAGAATAAGAACATCTGGGTGACCCGGGCTTAGGCCCAGAGGGTGGCCGGGCCCCAGCACCTTCTCCAGCAAGTCTTCCCTGAGGTCCCAAGCCCCCACAGCACTGCGCTTCCTGCCCCTCAACCTCTCCTGCCATGGTGGTTCTGCGAGGTTGTGCCTGTGAGCTGCAAGAGGCAGGACCAGGCCTGCCACACGTCCACCAATCAGTGCAATCTGGCACCCAGCGTGCTCAGTGGCAGGTGTGGGATGGACAGACACACAGCTATGCCCAGGATGGACAGCGTGGGCTGTGGGCCCCTCCTGTGGAGTTCTGGATAGCTGGCAGAAGGGCAGGGCAAGGCGAAGCACTTTGTAACTTGCAGCTCAGCCTTCGCTCCAGAGGAGCTTCCTCTTGGCACTGGGGTCACACAAGTGTGTGGGGGGTAGAGAGTGGCCCTAGGGCTTGGCCTAGTACAGGGAGTCCCATGGAGATGCCCCTGGGGTCACTGCGCAGGCTTCACCTTTCCTGCATGGACCCAGCTGTGGTCAAGGAGGTGCCCACACAGCAAGCTGGGGAGTGTCTGGGGCAGAGAATCTCTGAGGGTCTCGTAGGATGAGGGGAAGGGAGTCCCCAGTCCAGCCTGGCCCCAGGGAGTGCTGGGGATGGAGAGGCTTTGGGGTGGGCATAGGGCAGGCTGCCTTCCTCAGCCTCTGACCTCCCTGTGCTCCGTCCCTCAGAGACTGGCTGATGCTGCAGAGAACTTCCAGAAAGCACACCGCTGGCAGGACAACATCAAGGTAGGAACCCCAGCACCCTGCCCAGCACTCAGGGCAGGACACACAGTGAGATATGAGCCCACATTCACTCCAGAGGAGCTGTGGAGTCACCCATGAGTGGGAAGGCTGCTTGAAAGTGGTGTTCCTTGTGTTCCCCAGATAAGGTGTTCAGATTCTTGGAGAGCCCCCGGGTCAGAGGGCTTTGGACTTCAGGACTTGTCAGAGGCTTTAATACAGTGACCTGCAAGAGATGCTGGGAAAAGGGGACCAAATGCCCTTCCCCAACTTCCCTTCCCTGACTTCCCTGAACAGCAACCTGTCCACCCAGGAGGCCCTCAGGCTGGGCTCAGGGGACTGGGCTGCCACGGTCACAAAAGCCTCTCCTTCCACCTCAGAAGGAGCTCAGGCTCGCTGCTTGGAGCAGAGGTGCAAGAAGCTGAGCGCAGAGGACCTAGTGCATAGGGGAGGGAAGGGGAGCCTCACCCATCCCAGCCTAGGCCTGAGTTGCCCTCACCGGTTCCTTGCTGTGTTTGATTTTGCCTGGGGCTGGATACACCTGCCCTCAGGCCAGCATCAGATGGAGGCAGGGCTCCTCCTGGATTCAAGGAAGCCCCAGTGCCAAGGATGATGGAACCCTTGAGAACCAGACTAGTTGGCAGGGCTCCTGTGTCCTCCACAGCTGCTCGGGTGTCTGGGCCATGCCTCCTAGTAGTCTTGTGCTAAACACAGGGAGGAGCAGGGTGGGAGTGGCAGACCTGACTCGCTCCAGCTCTGGGCCAGGCACATCTGCTCTAGGAAGCAGCGGGGTTATTGTCCCTATTTGACAAGAAAACAGAAGCACAGAGTGGATAGACCTACCGGAGGTTACCTGTTGGTGGCAGAGATTCACAGCCGGCTGTCAAGTGTCAGGGGCTCATGCCTATGATCCAAGCCCTAAATCTGTTCCTATTCCCCAGTCCCCATCCCCCAGGCCATGCTGAGGCTGCCTCACCTTGCCCACACCATGGCATTCTTCCTTTACCCTTGGCAGGTGCTGGGTGCTGCCCTCAGGGAGTTCACATGAGATGGAAATGAAAGATGATTTTCTAAGGTGAACAAATGAATGGGCTAGTTACTCCCTAAACCAGCCCCCCTTCCCCAGGAGACAGGATTGACCCTTCTCTCCCTCTCTCCTACTCCAGTGCTACTTGCTCACAGTCCCTGTGGGACCCAGGCAAGGGCTTCGGTTTCCCCATTTGGCAAAGGACTGACTGGTGCCGGTGCTGCCTGTGAGCTCGGCTGTGGGGTGTGAAGGAATCACTGCACACATCAGGCTATGTGGGTGCCAAGCCGCTGATGGCATGGGTGCATCTCTGGCCACACCAGCCCTTGGGCCCTGAGTACTTCTGTCCTGAGACGAGGCAGTAAAGGGCTCTGGCTGCTCCCCTCCCCCTGGCTTGACCTGAGGTACCCCCAGCTGTGGGTGTGACCACAGGCAGCCCTGACCACAGGGCCACCTGGGCCCGGCCTTGTTCATCTCCCTCCCTGCCACATCCCACCGGATGCCTGCCGGCCTGTCCCACTGGTGTCCCAGGTAGGATGGGTGGGGCTGTAGTCACCTCCCTCCTTACCAGCTACTGGGTCACTGTTCTTCCCAGGAAGCACTGCTGCTACCACAGCTGCCAGGCTGAAAGGCATCAATGCTAATGGTGTGTCCAAGAGCCCAACACCAGCCAGCTATGCTCGGGCTGCCAGGGAGAGCTGGCAGTAGTGGCTGCAGGAGGGACTGTCCATGCCAGGGGAGGGTGCAGGGACTTGAGGCTGGGAAGGGATGCTGTTTTGTCCCTTGCAGGCACACCACCTACCCCTGAAACCACATCCTTCCAATGACCTTCAGGAGATGACAGACAAGGAGCCACGTTCCTTCCCAGAACTCAGGAGAGGCACCTGGCCTGTGCCACAATTCTAGCCTCAAACTCAGGCCCTCTTCCTAGGAATGCCCTTATCCACCCCTCGTTCAGTGCAAAGCCTCTCTCTCCAGATGTCTGCCTAGGACTCCCTTTTCTAGCCCCAACCCTAGGATCGGCCCCCACTGCCCACAGTAGTGACAGCATGACCAGGAGCAGTCTTCTTACCTCTGAGATGGAGAGGATGGTGCCCATCTGTTCTGGCCACAGAGGAGATGCTTGGCCCATGTGGCCAGACTGGAATCCACTGCACCATCAGCCGGGTGTGGCCCTCCCTGTATTGACAGCACACAGCAGGTCCAGATGCAAACCTCTGAGGAACAGACAATGGTATCGATGGTATAACCCACATCCACATGCCCACAACTCCACTGACCTCAGCCTGGGGGGTAGGGGATCCTGGAGTCTGCAGGGTCAGAGCTGGGACAAGAGATCAAGAGGGCGATGCCTGGATATAAAGCTCCTACTCCCTTCCTCAACCCTGGCCAACCCAGACCCTTGGACATCAGGGAAACGATGGCCCTGATTAGCAGGCAGTGCCTCCCATGCCCCCGCAGGCGGGCAGCAGGTGCCCTGGTGCCCATAACACTTAGGATAGATGAAGAGGGGCCACCTGCCGGACCACATTTGGTGCCAGCACCACACTATGCCAACACTGTGTGCCACCGAAACCACCACCAGGGAGGAGCTGGGCCAGGGCGTGGGTAGGGGAGGGGGGGAGTGGCCATTGGCCCCAGGGCCTCAATGCCAAAACCAGGGCCTACAGGAAACAAAGCCATGCACTGGGAGTGGAATGGAAGAGACAGCCCTCCCCTGGGAAGTGTAAGGGAAGGACACAGCCCTGCCCTGGGGAATGTGATGGTGGGAGTGGACGGAGCTCTGCCTAGGGACTAGAGGGAAGGCTGTGAGGGGGCTGGGCCAGGCTGGAAGAGCCAGCTGGACAGGACAGGTGGCCTTCCTGGCCTGAGGGTCTGACCCAGCCATAGGGCCCCTGCCTGCCTCTGCCAAGCCAGCGACAGACGGCTCTCTCAGAAAACAGTCCTCTTGGCCAGGCTGAGCTGGCACTAGGCCAGGGCAGGAAGGCCAAGCGTCCTCACTGGTGCAGCGGGTGGCTGGCCTAGGCCTGCACAGGCAGCTGGTGGGCAGGCGGCAGTCATGTCTGGCCAGGCCTTGGCAACCACCTTCCAAGCACTGAACTCGGATGGCAACTGCCCTTCCCCCGCCCACCCCATGCTCATTTCCTCAGCTTGTTCCCTGAGACTCACCCTCCTCACACTTCTCTTGGGCTTGGCTCCTGCTAAGGAGAATGTATGTCACCAACACAAGGGTCACGTGGACCCTTCTGCCGCGCCCCTCGCCTGTTATCTGTGTGCCCAAGTCCACATGGGAGGGCATGTGTGTGAGCTCAAAGTGGGTGACTCTCCCAACTCCTACCCAGTTGGGCAAAATGGCCCCTAAAATATCAGGTAACACAGGGTACGTCAGGGGAGTGGACCCCAGACATTAAGGACACCCGTTTCAGCCCACCCGGGGCTCTTCCACACTCAGCCTCTCCTCTGGGCTGTGGAGTTGCAAAGACAGAAGATGGCCACTCATGGGCAGAGTTGGCCCTACCCCTGGGGAGGCCCAGCTCCCTGTTCTCTTCATACCCTCAGAGGAGGCCTCGTCATCCTGATATTATGAGTGGGGAAGTAGAGACCCAGAGGTGAAGCCTCGTGGAGGCTGCATGATTTAACCGGGCAGCCTTGCCTCCTCGGGGGTGACCCCTGGAATTCCTCAGGGGGCCATTGGGACAAGCCAGTAGGCTGGGTCCTTTTTGGCTCAGCCTCAGTCTTCACTCACTGCGCAGGATTCCAGAGCTCACGTGCCCAGGTCAGATTTTGAGGCCAGGACTCTTTGCTGAGGTCCTGCACTCAGTCACTAGAGAATACTGCCTCCTTGTTGCTTAACCCAGGAGGCGGTCACTGCTGATAGACATTCAGGTACTATGTTGGCCCAAGCAGACAGAGGCCTTCTCGGGGATACTCCCACCCTGACCCTGACAGCCCCCTCCTGCCACACCCCCAGCTCCACACCACATCGTGCATAGCAGTCACATCTGTATTTATGATATATTTTCTTTTTTTTTTTTTTTTTTTTTTGAGACAGAGTCATGCTCTGTCCCCCAGGCTGGAGTGCAATGGCGCGATCTCAGCTCACTGCAAGCTCCACCTCCCGGGTTCACACCATTCTCCTGCCTCAGCCTCCCGAGTAGCTGAGACTACAGGCGCCCGCCAACACGTCCGGCTAATTTTTTGTATTTTTAGTAGAGACGGGGTTTCACCGTGTTAGCCAGGATGGTCTCGATCTCCTGACCTCGTGATCCACCCGCCTCGGCCTCCCAAAGTGCTGGGATTACAGGCTTGAGCCACCGCGCCCGGCCTATGATATATTTTCACATGTATGACCTTGTGTGCCACCATCCATGCACTTCTTACCAAGGAAAGGGCATGGTCTCGCCCTCCTAGAGGCAGGAGAGGCTGGGAGTGGTCATTCCCACATGCATCAAGCCGTAGGGGGCAGGGAGACCATACAGAATCCTGAGCCTCATCTGTCATCTGCAAGGGGCTAAGAATCCTCCTGGGTGACATGTCCCCTATGTCCCTGATGCCACCAATATCTGATGTTCCACTAAGACCGTGAAACAGCAGAACAAATAGAGAAGCGGAGCCCCTGGAGCAGCTGGAGAGGTGGCCCCAGTGAACGCTGAGGTGCCTAGTGTTGACCCAGGTGCAGGCAGGACCCAGCCACAGCCTGTGAGGGGAGCCCAGGGCTCCTGAGGGCTGCAAGTGACCAGCCCCCGCCTGTGTCCTTTCCCATGCTTGTGGAAGGTTTGCCTAAAAAGTGGGTGAGGCCCCAGGTTGTAATCTGCAGTCCTCCCACCGCACCCACCCGTTTTCATTACGGAGGGAAAGAGCATCAGAGCTGTGTTTATAACCCCCTTTTAGATAACAAATCACATTTTCTTTTCACAGCGAGTGTGTTGAATTGATATTTTTCCCCCTCAGTTTAATGGGTTTTGTGTGTTCAGGAATGATCTTCATCAACCGAAACTCCTTATTGTGTTTGATGTAATGTCAGCTTTCATTATGCGCTTCGGTCAGAGCCGGGCGCAGGGAAAGGCCGAGCACCCTGCAGCTTGGCCCGGCCTCCGCCCCCGCCCCAGGCCCACCAGGGCTGCAGCCTTCTTGCACTGGTGGGTGGGTGGTGGGTGTGGGCAAGGTCGACAACAGGCTGGGAGGGCAGGTTGGAGGGTGTGGGCAAGGTCAACAACAGGCTGGGAGGGCAGGTTGGAGCCAGGGTGCGTAGGCTTTCTTCTCCCTGCCCTCAAAGCGTCTGACTGATGGGGTCATGGGGCTGCTGTAAGAAAGCGCCAGACACGGCAGGCACCCTGGATGCTGGAACTCTCGGGCCGCCTTTGGTCTTACATTCCTCAGGAAGTTGTGGTCTTGCCCATTCGTGGTGCCAGGCATGCAGTCAGTGTTCCAGAATGCTGGGACTAAGCCTGCACATTTAGCCAATGGCCTGCAGCCCCTAGACCCCTGGTGAGAGACAGACTAGGACTGTTCCCTGAAACAGTCCCAGGTACTGACACAGCCCCTGGGCAGTCACCACAGCCAGGCCCCTTCCCAGAGTCCTGCCTGGGGGAGTCTGGGGAGCCTGGGGCTCAGAGAGGGAGTGGTCTAGCCCTGGGGTCACACACTGAGTGAGCCCCAGCTGGGCCTTGGGAAGCGGGTGTCTGGGCGACATCTGCCCTGGTGGAGTGAGTGCTGGCTCTGCCTGCTGCTTCACAGCCAGGCCCTGGGGGGCAGACTTGGTCACCACTCCCATCTGCAGACCACAAAGAAACAAGCCCTGAGTGAGTGAGGGGCCACCAGGGTCACACTGCAGGTTTTTGCTGTACAGAACAGGGCTGAGGAGCACCTGGAGAGGGTGACTTGGACAGCAGCTCTGTCCTGAGTCATGGCCCTGAAGCCCATGGGGGCAGAGTGTGGCAGCCCCTCCTGAGCCAGTGGCACTTGGCTGACACCGGGCTCACCTTCTGGCGGCCTCTGTCAGCCACGCTCGGTTCTGATTAAAGATCATTACACATGAAATTAGCCCGTTTGTGTTACGGGTCCCCAGGGCGGCTGGTGATTATGACGCACAGATGGCCAAGAACCCAGGCGACTGGCAAGCAGACATGGGCCAGGGACAGGCGGGGCAGACACAGGCGGGTGAGGGCCGGGAGGCAGGCGCCAGGGCTGGGCTTTGTTTTCTCCCGCTCCTGTTGTGGAAACCCCCTCGCATTTCACAACAAATCACAGATAATTAATAAGTACATGCTCGTAATGAGCAGGCTTTTTAATAGAAGAAATTGGAAGATGCAGCGTCGAGTCATTATTTCCCTCCTGCCCAAACTCGGCTCTGTTCTCCTTCTTCCTCGCTCCCTGGTGCTGCCTCAGCCAGCCTCTCTGCAGACAGAACCTAGAAGGCTGCAGCCCCAGGACCCTTGGCCCCCGAGTTAGGAAGGCCCAGGGAATTCCCAATCGAGGGGTACTGCATGCTCCTGGAGCCTGTGCAGGGCCCCTGAAAATGGGCCTGGCTGCATTCTCAGCCCTGACCTATCCAGCCCTTCCAGGAGGGTGGCTCTGGGTGGGGGAAAAGGACAGTCTCTGCCCCAGAGGAATCTAAGGGTGCCATGCAGGCCTTGGGGCTAGGAGTCCTGTCTGTCTCGGGACCCTGAGCAGCTAGTGCTGAGGCCTCTCTCCCCCCACCAGGAGGAAGACATCGTGTACTATGACGCCAAGGCTGACGCTGAGCTGGTGAGCACCCATTCCTGAGCCACACCTCCTTGCTGGGCCTTGGTGGCCTTGGCTGTAAAATGGATGTTAGGACTCAGCGCCGCACATTCTGAGCTCAACCCTGCAGAGCTGTGGTGGCACAGGCCCTACCTTCCACCTCCCACAACTCCCTAGAAGTCCGGACCCCTCCAGGGCTGCATCTCTGCGCACTAGTGGGCTGAGCTTGACTGCAGTGTGGGGCAGGTGGTGAGGCGCTTGGCCCTTCCCGCATGGGGCAGTTTAGGTCCCAGATGGAGAGGACCTCTCTAAGTGCAGTGAGAGGAGGGAGACAGGGAACAGCTGGGAAGGCTTCCTGGAGGTGGGCAGATGTGAGCAGGATGCAGGGACATCCAGGTGCATTTCCAGGTCAGGCCAGCTCCCTTCCCTGTGCTGAGCACTGCACAGCCTGGCCCATCGTCAGACCCTAACCCTGAGCTCACCTAGGGTCACCCACCTCAGAAGTGGTGGCACTGGGACTGACCAGAGAGCCCAAAGCCACACCACCCTTCTGCCTCCATGTCACTCGCTGGCTCAAGTCCACCTGGGCTGCCCTGTGAGGTAGTGAGGTCCCCGTCACCATGTGAAAACTGTATGACTATTTGCAGGGGAGGTGGCTGTAGAGAAGACAAGTGTCTGAGGGTGTAGGGCACTTGGAGTAGACAGTGTTTGCTGAGCTTGTCAAGGCCCAAGACCCTCTGCCTGACTTTAAGGCAAAAGTAGTTGGACCCAGTGGTCCCCTCTGTAAACAGAGGTGTCACAGCAGCACAGTGTCTGGACTGCTGCCTGATTCAGAGGACCCAAGATCCAGTCTTCCTCTCCTAGGCCTGCGGGCTTGGTGGGTTTCCTGGGGCAAGTGAGAGGTACCCAATGACACCAGGAGGTGAGAAGGCTGGAAAGGATCCCTGTGTAGGATCCTCAGTGCCAGGCTGGCCTGGGAGAGCCGCTGGAGGGCACAGGGCCCGAGACAGAGCGGGGTGGGCTCAAGCAGGTGTGCTTCCCCTTGGCTGAGCTCCGTGGCTCCCAGAGAAGTTGCTAAAATTAAAGCCGGAATCTGAAATTCAAATGAAGAGCGAACCTTTAATTAGACCCTGAATCTAATTCCTTACCCCACTCAGCAGCGGGCTGTAATTTTAGCAATCAGTGCATTAAATATAAACCAGGAGACTGCAGTTGCCCACCATACAAAGCCCCTGGGCTGGGGGTTGGCACTGAGGGGCTCCTTGGACAGCCTGGTGCCCAACCCCTACTAGGATGCTCTGAACCTACCTCCAGCAGCCTCAACTGTATCCAGGGCCCCAACCCCTCACTCTAAATCATTGACTCCTTGCCCCTAGCCCCTTGGACTTCTGTTGGGGAGCTAGAGATTGCCCGACAAGGGAGCTTTTCACTCTGGGGCGCAGCTAGACTAGGGTCAGCTAGGCCAAACGCCTGGTATAAATGACAGCACGCACACATTTTCCAACTCCCCTGCTTATTGTGTTGTTGTTTTTTTTAATCTTTGCCAGAGGTACAGTTAGAGATCTTTCTAGACCATTTACTTTTAAATTACCAGCCAGAAGGTGGGGGTGGAGGAAAGAAAAGGAAGGAAAAAGTTCGCCAGCTGATAGCTTATCAGAACAGAATCCAAATGTCACATTAGTTGGGAAAGTTGGGAGATTAAATTTTCTAGTGCCCTTCATCTGCCGCTGACATTTCGGGGGCTTTCTTCTCCCGCACCTCCCCCTCCTCTGAGCGGAATGTGAGTGGCGCATGCCTCACAGGCGGCCGCTCCCACTCTGGCCTCCATGCTCCGAGGCTGCCTGCCCTGGCTCTACCCAGCACCCGAGGGCTTCTAGAGTGCGCCAGGGGTGGGCAGATGGGTGGCACACTGCAGAAGGGCAGTGGGAGGGCAGCAGACAGCTTGGATTCTGCTGTACAAAATCCACCTTCAAAGAGATGAAAAGAGTGTCTGCCACAGGCCCTTCAGAGCCATGCCCCTGGGGTGTGGAGAGCTCATCTGACTGGGTGGAGAGGCACGGTCACCCTTTCCCCAGACAAGACACAGCTTGGTCAAATGCCTAGAGGCAGAAACACAGGGGAGGGGCATGCCCAGGTCATAGTGGGCAGCGGGGGTCAGCCCACGTGGGCCCATGGTGGAGAATGAATGAGCTAAGCCTGGGCTGAGGGTGGTCATAGAGGCCTTGAGGGGCAGTGAGGGAGCGTATGGGGTGTTCAGCTGCTTATGATCCCTCCTACCAGCCTAGGAAGCCCCCCAGCTTTGCTCTCCACCCTTAGCCTCCTTCTTTCCCTTGCCTCCCCAGTCTGGCTTTTTCCTCTTCGCCTTCACTCTCTACCACCATCTTGCCTCCCCTCCCCCTTGCACACCTGCACCCAAGCCTGCCCCCCCACCATCGGCTGCGGCATCAACACTAGTCACAGACCCACTCCTGCCAGCCTGTGATGGTGGGCGGGGGCGCACGGCGCATGCCCAGCCTGCCCGGCCGTGAGATGCCATAATTGGCACCTGTCAGGCTGCTGTGGCTCATTTTAGAAAATCAACAGGGGCCCTTTCAGTCCTGCTGCTACCAGGCACTGCAGACCCTCCCTCTGGAGGTCAGCAGGTCTGAATGGTAGCCCCCAGCCCAGCTCTCCCAGGTTAGCCTCCCCAGCTCAGACCCTAGAGCCATCGGGCTGTAGGGGATAGTGCCCTGCTTTAGATGGGGCTAGGGCCCTCTCCCTGGTCCCAGAGGAACTCCGTGAAGGGGCTGGGCAGGACCCAGTGATGGCTGTGGGGGCCCAGAGCTCCTAGGAGGGACTGCTGAGGCCTCCCTGTGATTGCACACGGCACATCCTTGTAAGCAGAATTCTGGAGCCCCCTCCTTCTGACTGGCTCCATGATTTGCCTCCTTCCCTAATTGGTTTTCAAGAATGTGGAGAAGAGGTTGGTTTCCTTTCGGTTTTAAAATTTGGGTTTAGCAAATGTGGAGATGGCGGGTGGGGTGGGCAGGGGGAGGTGGGAGTCACAGGCCCCTTGGGTGAGGGGTCCAACCCCGTGTCCATCTGTCCCTGTGTCTCTCTATCTGTGTCTCCTACTGCAGTATTCTCTCTTTTTGAGATGCCCCTATCTCCTGGACTCTGGCCCTCCCTGCCCCTACTTGCAGGCCTCTACAACCCCATTCACCATTTTCCAGCCCTGACACTGCTGGGGGGTGCCCTTTCTGCAGGACGACCCTGAGAGTGAGGATATGGAAAGGGGGTCTAAGGCCAGCACCCTAAGGCTGGACTTCATCGAGGACCCAAACTTCAAGAACAAGGTCAACTATTCATACGCGGCTGTACAGATCCCCACGGACATCTACAAAGGCTGTGAGTGTGCAGAGCAATCGGGACAGCCCATCCCACCTGCCATGGGGGCAGGCCCACTGCCAGGGCATTCCAAAGTCCCTGGGGACAGAAGGCCAGTGTCATCTACCTCCAGCCTCCTACACTTGAGATTACTCCTGCGCACCTCTCAGATTCACCCACATGTGGGCATCAAGCACTCACAGGCAGAGCCTCACCCTAACACTCAGCAAGTTGCAAAACACTGAGCCTCTATCCCTGTGCATGCATGGTCTCCTGCCCATGTATCCACAGGCACCCACACAAATGCACGCACACACACACCGTTCCCCACATGTTGGACTGAGTGCCCGCCTGCCCCTGAAGCAAATCCTCACCACCCTTCCCCCAAGTAGGAGTGGTTGAGAAGCTGCAACACATCAGGTGGACGGGGGGGTAGGGGGACAGGGAACCACCCCTCACAGATACCAACCCTATAACACTACCCTCCTTCTCCTGGGCATAGAACCAAGGAGGTAGGGAGTTTTCCTGCCCAGAGCAGCCAGGAGCTGGGGATGTAGGGAAGGGGGATGTGGGAGAGGGTGGTTGACAGTCCAAGCTTCAGGGACAAGGCAGCTTTACACAATGGGGAAACGAGGTCATTATAGCTAGAAGGATTTGAGTCAGACATAAGGAGGAACTTCCTGAAGCTCCTGGGAGGTAAAGGGGGAGGAAACCAAGAGTCAAACACTGGATGGGGAGCTCCAGCAGCAGGATTGAAGGCACTGAGGCCTGTTGTTTCTGACACAGTTCTGTGGGCACCTACAGAGTAGCCTTGGAATCCAAGGAGCCCACTTGGCCAGGACTCAAAAGCCCCAGAGCCAGTGCCTCAGCTCTAGAATGCAGGGAATTCCCAGGGTCCTCAGGGAGGCCCTCTCCACCTCGGGGTCAGCTAGGCCCTCTGGGCAGCCTCAGGTCAGGTTGGGGAAGGATGCTCCCCCCTACTCTCCACAGGCTGCCCGAAGGCCACCTGCCCGAGCCAGTCGAGGGGCACTATCACAGACAAGCACACTAATTAAAACAGGAGCCACACCGCCCTCTCCAGTCACCCCTCGCTACCCACACAAATTGCATTTTATATGTTTTTTATTTACTGTGTCACTTTTAATTAAATCTGTAATCACCTGCCTGAGGGGGCATGGTCCCCTTTCCCAACTCAGCATGATCTGAGAGTATGTGCACGTGGGTGCAGGTCTGTGCGCATGGGGCTGAGTAGCAGGCCCTTTCCAGGTGGGGGCAGGGGTGTTTGCACGAGTGTGCCTTGCCGTGTATGGGTAAGCACGTGTGGGGTCACAGGTACCTGCATGGACAGCCCACGCAGAGCAGGGGTCTCCTCTTGGCCCTTGACCTGGACCAGGGACACCCCTCTGCTCTAAGCCTGTCATTGTGCAGATGGGAAAACCGAGGCACAGTGAGGGGTGGGACCTGCTGGGCAGACTCTCTCAAGGCAAACAGTACTGTGTGAAACTCTAGAGGGCCTGGCTTTATTTTTTCCTTAGAGAGAAAAATAGAAATTGCTCAACTCACTAAGTTTCTAAATTAGGAACAGGACCATAACATACTGTTCAATAAGCAGAGCCAATGCTCGAAATATGTTTTGTTTTCACATTATGGTCAGTTACGAGAAGCCACAGGAACAGACAGCGAAGGGAGTGGGAGCAGGGGGCAGGGATCAGGCAGTGGATGCAGCAGAGGCTCCACGCTCCAGAGGGGCCGCCCGAGGGAGAGTGCCCCGGAGTGTGTCAGTGCCCCGTGGCTGGGGCAGAGGCTTGAGAACTGTAAATCATGCTTTCTACCTTTGTCTGCCTGCTGCAGGTGGTCTCTGGTGCTCACTTGAGGTAGATTTTTGATGGGGATCCCTGTACGGGGTGACGGTGGCTGGGCTCCACATGGGAAGAAAGAGGGCGGAGGTCCCTGAAGGAGGAAGGAGGCACAGAGGCCTGGCAGAAGCAGCTGTGTCCCGCTCCTGCTGTTTTGTCCTAGTATCTAGGGACAGGGTCACTGCACACATGAGAACATGTGTCACACACACACGTCGGACCGCCCCGAGTTGGGGGTCAAGGGTACTGCTCAAACCATCCTGAATCTCTGCCCAGGTTGAAGGGTCCGCAGGATGGAGTCTATTCTCTGAGAGGAGCCTTGTTCTGTGTGTGTGTGTGTGTGTGTGTGTGTGTGTGTGTGTGTTTAGGGATAGATCTGGACAGGGGATCACACACATGCAACTACAAGGGTTGGGGGGAAGGGAGAATGGGGTAACTGATGATAGGGGGTTGTGAGCAGGACCCACGAGTGTCCCCTGTAGGTGCAGAGGGGTGTGTAGGCATGAGCGTGTGTGCCCTTGTGCCCATGGTGGCAGCTGGGTTGCTAGGCAGGTGGGTTCCATCTGGCTGGAAACACACAGGTTAGACACAGGTATACCTGTTGGAGGGGTGTGCAGTGTGCGCATGCGTGTACAAGTACACGTGCCTGTGTTGGAGCAGGATCTGGCACCGCCCCTGCCCCTCCAAGAGCCCCCGCCCCCACCCCTGCTTGCTTCTGGCCCCAGTTGATTAATCATGGAGCTGAGTGGCTTCCAGCTTATCAGGTACCTTAATAGCTGAATAATTCCAGTCCCATCAGCGGGCCCTTAATTGCTTTCTTATGGCTGCAGCCTGGAGTGCATGCTGAATGGGTGAGCTCCTGGGGGACCAGTGCTAGCTCCAGGCAGCATGCTGGACCGAGGGCTCCCAGCTCCCAGCACCCTGCCACCTGGGCAGCCCCTCTCCAGAGGCTACCAGCCACAGCCGCCCTGCCTGCTCATGTGGGGCCTGGAGGAAGAGTAGGCTGAACTGTTTCCTTTCACAGCTTGGGAAGGGTGAGGATCAGAAAGTTTCTTCCTGGAGGAGCTGGGGCAGCCCCAGCTGGGCCCTAGGAAATAGGGAGGGTCCGGATAGGCCGAGAACAGGTGGGAGATTCTAAGTGGGGGCACAGGCATGAGTGTCGTGGTGGTGGGTTTGACAGGACACAGCCCAGGTGCTCCCCACCCCAGCTCCCCGCTTCCCCCCAGCCACCGTCATCCTCAATGAGCTCAACTGGACAGAGGCCCTGGAGAATGTGTTCATGGAAAACCGCAGGCAAGACCCCACGCTGCTGTGGCAGGTCTTCGGCAGCGCCACAGGAGTCACTCGCTACTACCCGGGTAGGTACCAGCCCCTGTTCCGTTTGCCCAGCACCTCGCCTTTCTCCATCTACCAGCCCACCCATCCTGGGGGCGTGGGGCAGGGTGGCTTCTCTGTAGTCTGTGGCAGCCCAGTCGCCTCTGCAAGGCCTGCCTACCCAGGTCAGCCCTTTCCTGCCGGTCCCCCTCACCTTCTCTCCTCCCTCAGCCACCCCGTGGCGAGCCCCCAAGAAGATCGACCTGTACGATGTCCGAAGGAGACCCTGGTGAGCGAGCAAGAAGGGACTGGGGAGGGACACGCCCTCAGCTCCCCACCTTTCCTGCCTGCTCCCCTCCCTCCCCATTTCCAAGCCTCCTAGCAGGGCGCAGCCAGCTGTATCCAATTTTCATTTCACACATCGTTGCCACTGGAAAATGGATCCCATCACCCAGGCAGGCCTCCCAGCTGCCATGCCCCCCGTCCACTGCCCAGCACCCCCACCCACTCAGGACTGAGAGATTGGAAGAGAGATTGGACCAGAGGGGATGCCCAAAGGCAGATGTAGCCTCTGTAGGGTTGGCCAGCCCCTGCCCCACCCGTCTGAGCCCCAGATATCCCTCCCCTCTGTTCTGCCCCTCCGACAGCTCCCTATGACTCTCCTTCCCTGCCACCTGCGCCATCCCATACACAGCTAGACTCTGCCCTTGGGGCCCCCAACCTGAGGCAGAGGATACAACAAGCCACTGAAGCCAGGGAATGTGGCTTCTGCCCCCTCTGGGGATCACCTGCTCATATATCCCCCTGGGGCTTTTTCCTTGCTGAGGAGCCAGACCATTCATGTCATGGGCAAGGACTGTGTCTGTTTCATTAAATGTGGTATCATCGGTGCCTGGCCCGCACAGTGCATGCTCAAGAAAAATGTATTGAATCAATATGTATGTGAAGGAAGGAAGGACCCACAAGGTCCCGGTGGGTCTTATCCTAACAGAGGCATCTCCTGGGCAGGTATATCCAGGGGGCCTCGTCACCCAAGGACATGGTCATCATCGTGGATGTGTGAGTGAGCAGTGCTGGCAAGTGGGGCTGGGGCAGGGGCGGGCAATGGGCTAGACTCTGCTGCCCTGAACATCATGAGGGGTGGGCAGGAGAACACTTGAGGTTCCCCTGGCTCCTCCACGGCCCCTGCCTGACCTCTCCAGGAGTGGCAGTGTGAGTGGCCTGACCCTGAAGCTGATGAAGACATCTGTCTGCGAGATGCTGGACACGCTCTCTGATGATGACTATGTCAATGTGGCCTCGGTGAGTGCCAAGGTGGCAGACGGGGCGAAATGGGTCACCCCATCTGCCCTGCTCCTATGACCACCACCACCAGCCCCATGCAATAGCTGCCTACCCCGGCCAGCCTGAGGCCACTCACCACCCTACTGTTCCTGCAGTTCAACGAGAAGGCGCAGCCTGTGTCATGCTTCACACACCTGGTGCAGGCCAATGTGCGCAACAAGAAGGTGTTCAAGGAAGCTGTGCAGGGCATGGTGGCCAAGGGCACCACAGGCTACAAGGCCGGCTTTGAGTATGCCTTTGACCAGCTGCAGAACGTGAGCCCCATGGGTGGGCAAGTGGGCGGCTGGGGGAGGAGAGGGCCCAGGCTTGGTGACACCCAGGAAATCAAGACGGATGGCCTCGTTAGCACCAAACAGGCAGCTTGGACAGATAGCTCCATCTGCTGTGGGGGAGGAGGGCCAGAGGTCCAGGCCCACTGGGGGAGGGAGGCCCTGCCCCTGGACCAGGGAGGGCTGAGAGCTGGGGCTGAGAGCTGCCTGCCTCCGCCTCACTCTCCTCAGTCCAACATCACTCGGGCCAACTGCAACAAGATGATCATGATGTTCACGGATGGTGGCGAGGACCGCGTGCAGGATGTCTTTGAGAAGTACAATTGGCCAAACCGGACGGTGAGGCTCAGCCGAGGCAGGGGCTGCCCTGACCGGGGCCCAGTACAGGAGAGGGCTGTCCCCTGGTGGCCACAGCAGTAACCTCAAACCCCCCACAGGTGCGTGTGTTTACTTTCTCCGTGGGGCAGCATAACTATGACGTCACACCGCTGCAGTGGATGGCCTGCGCCAACAAAGGTACCTCCCCTGCGCATCACTGTCAGGGGCCTGCCTGCCATTTCTTTTTGTTGATTGTGTATGTTCAACTGGCCATCCATATGTCCATCTGTGTGTTCACCCACTGCAAGACAGTGCCTCCTCCCATCCACGAGGCTGTCCCTCACTCTATCTGGGGTCTAACGTGTCCTCCTGACTGAGCCTCTTTTTGCCCGTCTGTCCATTGTCCAACTGTCCCCCAGCTTGTCTACTCCTGCGTCTGTTTGCTGATCCATCCATCTCTCTGTGCACTTGGGCCTGGCTGCTGGGTGGACTTTGAATGGCACTGCACCCTAAAATGAGGGACCTCAGACCTCAGGCTCCTCCCTCCCCATCTCTGCCCCCTTCTCTGCTTCCTGATACTGCCGCACTCACTCCCTCTCCATGGCACCGCCCTTGGCAGGGCAGAGGCCGGGAGCGCTAGAGGGAGAGGACCCCAAAAAGAGAGGAGCCCGAGAGGCGAGGCAGGGCTGCAGACACACCCCAGGGGCAGGGCCCTCTGCACATGGGTTCTGCAGTGCCACCCAGGCCCACCTCTGCCTCTCCTTCCTTCACAGGCTACTATTTTGAGATCCCTTCCATCGGAGCCATCCGCATCAACACACAGGTGAGACTGGGGGAGGCCCCTCCTCTCAGCCCCTGGCTTCCCTGCAGGGACACTGTGTGCCATGGGCTGCTGTGGGCCAAGGGCGCCCCCTCACGGCGGCTGGGGCACAATCCCAATGCCTGGGGAGACAGAACAGGCAGTGCCTGGGAAAGGCACTCATTACCCCCACCACTGGCCCCTCCCCAGGAATATCTAGATGTGTTGGGCAGGCCCATGGTGCTGGCAGGCAAGGAGGCCAAGCAGGTGCAGTGGACCAACGTGTATGAGGATGCACTGGTAAGGCCTCTGGGCAAGGAAGGGGTGGGGCTGGCACCCTTCCCCCAGGGATGTGCCCACAGGGTCAAGACCCTGGAGGGCCCCCTTATGGGGTAAACCAAGCACAGGAGAAAGAGGTGGCCTGCACCTCAGCCTCTGCTCTGAACACTCAGGGTGGGGTCAGTGCTGGCCACAGATGACTCCATCATCTTCCTCTCCCTTCAGGGACTGGGGTTGGTGGTAACAGGGACCCTCCCTGTTTTCAACCTGACACAGGATGGCCCTGGGGAAAAGAAGGTGAGGAAAGGGGAGGGTTGGGGCTTGGGTGTGTCTGGGGAGGAATGGGCATGCCCACAGCAGGTCTGGGGGTGGAAGAGGGGCAGGGCAGGCCTGCACACTGCCTGTGAGAGCAGCTTGAGGCCTTGTGGAGGGTGATTCCCCATGGAATTGAGCTCACTGAGGAGCGCCCCCATGCTTCTGCTCCCAGAACCAGCTGATCCTGGGCGTGATGGGCATTGATGTGGCTCTGAATGACATCAAGAGGCTGACCCCCAACTACACGGTGAGCATCCCCCCGCCCATCCGCGTACCCTGCCTCCCATGTGGACACAGGCAGGCTCAGCAGAGGAGACTGATGGATATTACTGTGTCTCCATGGAGACCTCTTGAGTTCAGGGGGTTGGGGAAGGCTTCCCCAGGAGGTGACCTTGGGTCTAGAACAAGGTGACCTTGGGTTGGCAAACTTTCTGTAAAGGGCCAGACTGAATATTTTAGGCTTTGCAGACCTAAATACCCATCTCTTACTCGGTTGCACTGTTGTATTGTGAAAGCAACCACAAACAAAACATAAACAAATGGGCATGGCTATGTTCCAATATAATTTTATTTGTGGATGCTGATATTTGAATTTCAGATAATTTTTACTTCACAAAATAGAATTCTTCCTTTGATGTTTTTTCCAACCATTTAAAAACATAAAACCATTCTTAGCTCATGGCCACATAGTAATGGGCGGCAGGCCAGACTTGGCCCATGCACATAGGCAGGAGTGTCCCAGGCAGAAAGGAAAGGAGGGGATGGCGCACATTGGAGGCAGAGGGAATTCTCTGGCCAAGGGCCCAAAGGTGAAAAACAATCATAAACCAGGATAGGGGCAAGATGGCAATGTGGCTGGCCCAGCGCCTGCGGTCAGGGAGTCTGGTTCTTGGCCTGTGGAAGGGGGAGAGGTGTGGTATGTACAACAGCATCATTAAGCCTGAGCCCCCTGAAGCCCCTGCTTGGCCCTGAGCGGGCAGGGGCTGTGGCAGTTGGCCTCCAGGTACAGTAAGAAACTGACTAGGGGAGGTAAGGGCTAGGGCCAGGTCCCACTTACTCCTACTTCCCTTCCACCTGGAAGGGAAGCTCCAGGTAGGATTCCCAAGGGTCCACTCGTCCTGCTGCTCTCTCTTGACATGGGGACAAGGAGGAGGCACAAATCAGGGGCAGTAGTGGCTAGAGGAGGGCCACAGGAGTACAGAAGCAGCAGACCTGTGGGGCCGGTGGTGGCAGAGAGGTCAGGCCAACTGACAGCTCATGAGAATCGGGAGAGGATGAGGACTGCAGAGCGGCAGCCCACATGCCGGTTAGCCTTGGCAAGGGCTGGTGCACAAGGGGCAACCCACCTGCGGGCCTAGCCAGAGAGACAGGCTTATGGCCACGTGGCATGGGGAGGCCCTTAGCCCAAGGCAGTCAAACAGAATCTCTCAGTGCGGTGGGAGTCCAGATAGGGAAGAACTCTGGAGCCCAGGGAACCTCAGCCCATCCCTCCAGACCCTGAGCCCCCAATCTGTGCCTCCAGCTTGGAGCCAACGGCTATGTGTTTGCCATTGACCTGAACGGCTACGTGTTGCTGCACCCCAATCTCAAGCCCCAGGTGAGCCAGACGGGTGGCCTGGAGGGTGGGCAAACCTTCCACAATGGGGACTTCTGACTTCCCACCCTGCCTCCAACAGACCACCAACTTCCGGGAGCCTGTAACTCTGGACTTCCTGGATGCGGAGCTAGAGGATGAGAACAAGGAAGAGGTAAGGAGAGGAGGAGAACAGGGGTGGGGGACAGAGCAGAGGAGTGTAGGGGCCCTGCCCCTCACATCTCTGGCCCTTCCAGATCCGTCGGAGCATGATTGATGGCAACAAGGGCCACAAGCAGATCAGAACGTTGGTCAAGTCCCTGGATGAGGTAAGGAGGCAGGGCTGGGGCCCAGGGAGTCAGGGTGGGCACCCTCCTACCCCACCGCCCCCTGCCTGCTAGCCCAAGTACCTGACCCGGCCTCCTCTCCCAGAGGTACATAGATGAGGTGACACGGAACTACACCTGGGTGCCTATAAGGAGCACTAACTACAGGTAAGTGAGGCCAGGGCTGGGCGGGCAGAGAGGGTGGGGTGGCCCCAGAGTCTGAGCCCAGCTGTCCCCTCCCTCTCCCACTGTGACCACCATCCCAGTGGGGCACCAGTGGCCAGGGCTGCTCACTACTCACCCTGAGATGCTTAGTCTGCCAAGAGACTCCCTGGCCTTTAAGGAACAAGCAGCAGTTCTGAGAGCACAGGACGGTCATCCAAAGTCTCCTCATCACTACGGCCATCTGCACCCAGGATACTGCCCTTGGCATGCTGTCAGCCTGCCTCACAGTCTCAGGGTGGAGAGGGTGCCTTGTGTGTCAGGCTGGGTCGGTGCAGGCTGACCTCTGCCTGCCCCACACAGCTAGTCCATCCTGAAATGCCGGGGCATCCTCACAGCCCATGCCAGCCCACAACTGCCACCCCCGGCCCCCCGCCATATCTGCGCCAGCCCTGCTTTCCGCTGGCTTTGAGTATCTGGGGGCTGGTGACCCCACTCCCACAGCAGCACTGGCATTGCAGCCAGCTCATGGCAGCGTCTGCCCCTTGTGGGTCAGAGGGAGGCTGGCTGGGCAGGGGGCTGTTGTGAGATGCTGCTGGGAGGGGAGATGGTGTGGGGATTTGCTTTGGGGCTGGTTGCCCGGTGGCCCCCAGGAGAGTTTGAGGAGTGGAGAGCCTCCAGGGTGCCGGCCCCTAGACCGTGAACCTCCTGCAGCTAAGCAGGGAGAGGGGTCCCTGGTGGTGGGAGGAGGGGATGCCGCAGCTGGGGCCTCTGCCCAGCTCCAAGGCCATGGGGAGGGGGTGCCAGTGTGGCCCGCCTCCCCCCAGCCGTGACCCGCACTTCTCCCCCCTCAGCCTGGGGCTGGTGCTCCCACCCTACAGCACCTTCTACCTCCAAGCCAATCTCAGTGACCAGATCCTGCAGGTCAAGTGTAAGTGGCCCGGCCCCTGCCTGCGCCCTGCACCCTGCCTCTGCCCCGCACCTTGGCCGGCCCCGGGCAGCACAGCCAGTGCTGCTTGCCGGCGAGGCAGTCCCTCCTGCCCAGTCTGCCCACCCTCAGGCGCCCGCAGGCTGGGGCACCTCGAAAGTCTGTGGAAATCTGCATGCTCGCCTTTTCTCAGATTCGGTTCCAGACCATTCTTTCATGGTTTCTGTTGAGGTTGCTGTTTTTGGTTTCTCCTACTCCGTGTCTTCCCTCCTTAGCCTGCCTGCCCCACACACTCCTGGGGGCTGCATTCTTGGAAGACACCCCCTCCCCTTACCTTCCCCCTCCCCTCCCCACCCACCTCCCCTCCCCTCCCCCTCCCCCCTCTCTCTCTCCCTTCCTCCCTTTCCCTTTCCTTCCCCTCTCCCCCCCCCTCCCCCTCCCCCCACCCTCACCACTCCCTTCCCACCTTCCCTCCCTTCCTCCTCACCTCTCTCCTTCCTTCACCTCTTCCCCTCCCCCATTCTTCTCTTCCTTACCTCTCCCAACCACCTCCTCTCTTTCCCTTCCTCCCCTTCTCCTCCCCCCTCTTTCCCCTCCCTCCCCTCCTCTCCCTCCAGTCCTTCCCCTCCCCTCCTTCCCCCTTCCCCTCCCCCTTTTCCCTTCCCCTCCTCTCTTTCTCCCTCCCCTCCCCTCTTTCCTCCCTCTTCCTGTTCAGCTCTCTCCCCCTGTGGTGCCCCCTTCCCATGGTCCCTCTCTCTCTCTCTGCCCCCTCCTCTCCGTTCTTTCCTCATCCATCCTCACCCAGTTCCCACTTACCCTCTCATCCTTCTCCTCTCACTTCCTACCTCTCTCCCCTCTGCATCCAACCTCCCTCCCTTAGGCACTGTCCTCTCTTCTTCCCTCTCTCCCTCCTTCTCTTCTCCCTGCATCTCCTCTATCTCCCTCTTTCTCCTGCTCACCTCCTCCATCTCTCTCTCCCACTCTCCCTCCCTCCCACTCTCCCCGCCCCAGCACCTCCCCTCCTCTCTCCTTCAGTCCCACTCCCCACACTCCCTCCACTCTGCCCCCTGGCTCCCTCCTCACCTTCTTTCTTCCCTCCTTCATTCCCCATCCCCCTTCCTCCCTCCCCCTCCCCTCTTTCTCCCTGCCCCCACTCCTTCCTCTCCTGCCTCTCCCACTCCTCTGCCTGTGGCTCACCCCTGCATGCCCTGCTCATCCTGGGCCTCTCCTGAGAGAGTCTCTAGAGCCTGTGGCCCTGCCTGCCCACCACGCCCGAGGTCACTGGGAGGGAGGCTGGGGCTCCGGCCCCACCGGGCGCCCCCCACCTGCCTGGCCGACTGGGGGCTCATCTCCTTTGAGTTTTCTCGCTCTCTCTTTCTCTCTCATGTCGTTTTTTGCAAGAAGTTTCCTTTCGGTATGATGATGAGACACAATATTTTCATTCAAACAGCCATTGAATAAAATATTGTTTGTGCCCCTCCCCTTTCCCTCCCCCTTTTCGTTTGTTTTTGTGTTTGTGTTGTTTTTGTTTTCCTCGCTTTCTCTCTTGGTGGACTGTCCCAGTGCCAATCAGCAAACTGAAGGGCAAGTATATTCAGAACCAGTGCACCCTCCTCTCCCCACCCCTCCCACCCTCACGCCCCTGCTTGCCCCCCTCCCTGCCCAGGACCAGCCAAACCCCTGCTCTCCAGGGCCCCTTCCCAGCTTCCCCTTGGCTCCTCTAGTTCTTGCCTTTCCTCTGATTCCTAAGCCCCTATGAGAGCCAGTGGCCTGTGCCGCTGGCCCTGCCTGCAGGGTGTTCTCCGGCGTGTTCTCAGGGCCCACAACCCCTTCCTTGGACCCCTCACTCTCTCTGGGAAGGCCCCTGCCTCCCCCACCTTCTCTGTCCCTCCAAGACAACTCAACAGTAGGGACAGCCTGGACGCTTCTCCACCACCTCCCACTCAGCAGGGCAGGAGGCCTGAGATGCAGGGGGTAGATCAGCCCCTAGTGGGGCTCCTGAAGCTGTGGGAAGGGGCCAGCCCACAAGGCCTACTCTGAGGTAGCTCTCCCTCCTCTGATCTCTGGCAGTAGCTCCAGAAGCTGGCAGCCCTCCAAGAAGGGAGGCAGAAGGCTCAGAAGCCTCACGCCCCGATGCTGGGGCCAAAGGGCAGCATAGGGCGGGCACCCCAGCCATTGAAGAGCAGGGCTGACCCGCGCCTCCTGGGCACTGACACAGGTGCTGACGTCCCTGTGTCCTGCCGGCCCGCTGCTCCCAGAGGCTTTGCTGAGCCCCGGGGTGGCTCGGCAGTATGGAAAAGGTGTTTCCCTGGGGAAATAAAGCCAGATTTGGGGATCAGGGGCCTGGACAGGGATGGAATGGGATCTGTCTAGACCCCAAGAGCCAGCAAAGGTGTTTGGAGGAAATCAGGCTGGGTATGAAAGGAAAGGTTCTGGCACGCTGGGGTGCCTAAGCCAAGGAGACTTCTGGAAGGGTGGGTAGTGAACCCCTAGACGCTGGCAGAGAGTAAGGGGAGTGAGAGAGGACAGCATTACAAAGGTCTCAGAGAGCCACCTCTCCCAGGGAATCCCTGGGCAGATGGGGCATGGAGAGCCACAAGAGGATGTCCCCATGACCTGGAAGCAGGGGCACCCAAGAAGCCCTAGGGGCCCTGTCCAGCCTAGTCCAGCAAAGGGGATAAAGGGATCAGAACCACCTCCAGTGGCCGGGGCGGGGGTGGGGGACGTGCCCTACTCCCACTGGCTTGAGTTGTCTTTTTCTCCCCACCCCCCACATCCCACCCAGTGACCCCAGAAATGCAGGGCCCTGGTAACAATGACAACATAGCATAGTCTCCTTCCCTGCTCCTTCGCCCTCTTTCTTTTTCCTCCTCTCCTCCTCCTCTTCTCCCCCCAACCCCTTCCCCATCGGCTTGTGTCCAAACCCTGCCTCACAGTCCTATCAGAAAGGAACAGTCCAACCAGTGACTGCCCAGCCCCTCCAAGCACCCCAAGTGCCCCCTCCCCAGAATCTTGCAGTGCATTTTGGGAGTGTTTGGGAGCAGGGACAATCTGTCTTCTACACAAATAAAGCCCTGGGAGCAAAAGAGAGCTCAGAAGTGGAGACAGGCTAAGAAGGTGGACCACCCACAGTGAGACAGGCCAAGAGCAGAGGGACCCCTCCCAGGTGCAGACCAGCAAGGTGGCCAGTCCAGCTGGTCAGGGAGAGGCCACAGAGGAGCCCCAGCGGCCACATCCTCAGGTTCACTCTCAAACCCATACAGAGATACTCACACTCAGGCAAACACACACACTCACACATGCATGCTCACTCACCCACACATGCACAGCTCATAAGCCCAGGGCACAGGCCCAATTGGGGATGCCTCAGCAGCAGCTCTATGCCCTCTCTGGAGCCCTAGCATCCCCCATGGCTGCCTGGAGCCCAGACAGGTTTTAGGAAGAGTGGAGACCCAGTCCGTCTCCGCGCCCTCAGCCAAGGGAAGCAGGTACACAGTTTCCAGCAGCACCCCTGTCCTTCCAGCTCCCCAGACTTTCTTCCCACACTGTGGGAACGGTCCTTCTCACTTTGAGGGTCTCCCTTCGCCTCCTGGCCCAGGGAGGACCACCAGCCACCACAATGCACTGCGGTGAACCCTCAGCTGCCCCTGCCTGTCTCTGGTTGGACTGTTTGTGCCCGTGAGAAACCCCCTCGGTTTGGCCATGTTGATGCCTGACACAGAACAAAAGCAAGACCTACCAAAACGCAAACAGCTGCGGCAAAGAAAGAGCGATAAAAATCCGCAGCCAAAAGCCAATTCCCTTCCTCAAAGTCTCTTTGGAGGCAAAGGAAGCTCAGCATGCGGTTTTTTCCATTATGGATGTGATAAGAGCGAGACTGGCGCCTCCCCCAGACCATGCATATATATAGCAGTGTGTGTATATATATGTGTGTGTGTGTGTCCGTGTATATGTGCTATACAGCCGTATGGAAGCATATACAGCCACGCCAAGGGACTCACTGCCGACAGAGGACCAGGCCCGGGCAACATATTGGCTATAACTGCCCTCCTCCTGCGATGCTGTAGTCTCCACAGGCCCTCCACCCTCCCTGCCCGTCCCTTCTCTCTGGCTCCTGGACGTGGAAATGGCGGGTTTCCTCTTTGCTGATGTCTCCCCCTCCCTCCAGCCCCCCTCTCCCTTGTCCTTCCAGCCCCGTCAGCTCTGAGCCCCCCGGCCTCCAGCCTCCCCAGCCCCCGCCGGATAACCCCCCGTTTCTGTTGCAGATTTTGAGTTCCTGCTCCCCAGCAGCTTTGAGTCTGAAGGACATGTTTTCATTGCTCCCAGGTAGCTTGCGTGTGGCCTTGCTGAGGTGTCCTCCCCTACCCTGACCACCCCGGCCCCACCTCCTGCACTGCTGCCTGGAGCTCTGTGTGTCTGTGTCCTGTGCAGTGTCATCCCCCGGCCCCCATACATCGCCCGGTATGCGAGGCTGTGTGCATACCCAGGCCATGTACTGCACCAGGCAGCAGTGGCCAGCTGCCTCACGGCCCTAGCTCCCACCAGGCCGGGGCAGAAGGCCTCCAGACTCATCTGCTGACTTTCCCTGCCCTCCCAGGCAACCAGGCAGGAGCCCTTTCTGCCCTGGGGTGGCTGGCTGCGGCATGCCCACCCCTCGCTGGGCAGCTGCTGCTCTGGTTTGTGGTGTCCTGCCCATCCCCCCATCCCTGCACCCCATCGTTGTCCTGTGTCAGTCAGTGTTCGTGTGGGTCTGGGGGCCGAGCCAGCCAGAGCCCCTGTCGGCAGTGCCAGGTCTAGGCGTGGTACTTCACTTGAGGGGTTGGGGGAGGAGAGCAGGGGCTTTGAGGAGCTGCTCCAGCAGATAAGGAGACAGGGCCCCAAGCAGGCCCAGGCCTGGACCATCACGGAGTGCACGCTCAGTGTGCACACACACATTCTCGTGCACACACTGTCTGCCTTTGGCCCACGTCTGGGAAGGCCGGGTCCCCTGGGTGCTGAAGCCCTTCCATGACCCAGGCTTGGGATGAGGGCAGGTGGGTGATGCAGCCCACAGAGACCCAGGGGCACTGGAAGGCAGCAAACGGGGGCTCTGGACATGCCTCACCTTCGTGTGTGCACGTATGTGCATGCACCCAGTTTCTCTGTGACCCTCTCTGTAGATGTAGTTGTGAGTCACCATGTACATATGTAAGAGTCTGAGCATAAATGTGGGGGTGGCTCTGTGTGTTAGTCAATGTGAGAAGGTATGAAAAGGCCTGTGTGGCCCACATGACCCTGAGGAAGCTCTCTTGAAGGCAGGGACCCTATTCGTTTTTGTCACCTCTGTGTCTGTGGCTCAGGAGAGCTCAATAAACATGTGGAGGGTGAGTGAATGAAGTACCTCACAAATGTGAATGTGTGTACTGTGTGTACAGGAGGGACTGCAAGTGACTTGGTGTATCTCAAGCACAGTCGTGTGGGTGTCACCCTGGGTGTGTCCAGTGTGGCCTCTAGGCACAGAGGTGCAGGCTGTACACTGCACAAAGGCCCTGGGAGCCAAGGAGTGAGTGGGGCCTGAGACCCAGTTCCACGTGCCCTTACCAAGCCACGAGCCCTACCACAGCCTGGGGAAGTGGCACATGTTCAAAAGCCCCACAGTTAGTGCCATATGGGACAATGAAGCGGTCCCTGATGGCAGAGGTATGAATAAGGCGTCGGGCGAGAGAGAGCTCCACCTATCAGGGTAGAGGGATTGCTCCCAAGACTTCCTAGGCAGCAAGCCCCAAGCAGACCCCCTCAAGCCCCACAGCCCCATGTTCTCTGGACCCAGAGCCTGAATGCAGTGAGGGCCTTGAGGGAAGGAGCATTCCAGGCAGAGGGAACAGCCAGTCCGAGGACCCCCATGTTCCCACTGACTTCCTGACACCCTCTGTGCTATGATGAAAAAAGAGAGTATCAGAGAGCGTGAGTGAGTTACCTAAAGGCACACAGCCAGGAAGAGGCAGGGTAAGGTCTTAGGCTGACAAAAAATGCCAGTGCTTGTACTTGGGTCCCACCTGCTGCCCACGGGAATGCTCTAGGGCATACAGGTGGATGAGCCGGCCGCCAGGCATTTCCTGGGGCCTTCCAGGTGCACTATCTGGGTCCAGCTACACTGGAGAGACGGGAGGCTCTGTGGAGCCATGCCCAGGAGAAAGCAGCTGCCCGAATGGAGGAAGTAGACCCTCATTCTTGTGTCAGCTCTGCCCCGACTCAGACCCCAGCAGCCTGCCAGGCATGTAGCAGCTGCAGCCAGGAAGAACCCACATGCCCCTCCCTGAGGCCCAGGCTTCTCAGTGAATGGCCAGGTGGGCCTGTTGGGAAGCCTTGATCCCATTGCCCTGTCCAGCCCCCCAAGCCCACTCTTCTTGCCCCTCCCCATCCCTAGAGAGTACTGCAAGGACCTGAATGCCTCAGACAACAACACCGAGTTCCTGAAAAACTTTATTGAGCTCATGGAGAAAGTGACTCCAGACTCCAAGCAGTGTGAGTGCCTGGCAGGGCAGCTGGCTCTGGGCAGTGCCCAGGCAGCATGGGGCCAGCCCAGAGGAACCCAGAGGCCGGGCAGGTGTGGAAATAAGCAGGCACAAGCTAAGGGCTGGGCCTGGGCCAGGTCATGGAGGAGGCTCCTGGTGGAGCCTTGAGGGTGGGGGCGAGGGTGGGCAAGGAGCTGCAAGAAGATGCCCCCACCCCCAGCCCTCCCCTCCTATTCCAGGCAACAACTTCCTTCTGCACAACCTGATCTTGGACACGGGCATCACGCAGCAGCTGGTAGAGCGTGTGTGGAGGGACCAGGATCTCAACACGTAGGCATCACCCAGCCTGTGGGGGCAGAAGGCTGGGATGGGCCCAGAGGCCCTGGCCCTGCCCAGTAGAAGGCAGGCCTGTGACCCCACCCCCCTGCCACCCCCAGGTACAGCCTACTGGCCGTGTTCGCTGCCACAGACGGCGGCATCACCCGAGTCTTCCCCAACAAGTAAGTGACCTATCCCACTACCCAAACCCTGCCCCTGCCAGGGAACCTGCATCTGTTCTGCCCAGAGGCCTCCTTGCACCTGTGGAGACCACTGTCCCCGACAAGCCACCCCTTACCTACCAATCTGCCTCTTGGGTGCTCCAGGGCAGCTGAGGACTGGACAGAGAACCCTGAGCCCTTCAATGCCAGCTTCTACCGCCGCAGCCTGGATAACCACGGTTATGTCTTCAAGCCCCCACACCAGGATGGTGAGTGTCCCCGCAGTGTGCCCAGCAGCAGGCAGGGAGCCTCAGCTTCCCTGTCTGCTCAGCCAGAACTGGGCTCTGCTCTCTGAGGCCCCTCTCCAACGTAAGGCTGGCTGAGGCCAGGGCAGACGTGAAGAGAGGGATAGACTGTGCCAAACACTGTCCTGAGTGCTGGGTGCTTGGGCTGGAGTCATCCCGGGATTGGACTCCTGGGTTTGTAGGACCCAGCATAGAGTGGTCAGTGTGGCTGCCAGACCCCACTCCTGACTTTCCCACCCAACCCCCAGCCCTGTTAAGGCCGCTGGAGCTGGAGAATGACACCGTGGGCATCCTCGTCAGCACAGCTGTGGAGCTCAGCCTAGGCAGGCGCACACTGAGGCCAGCAGGTGAATGTTTGGGACAGAGGCGGGGAAACAGACAATGGAGAGGGTACTGCCTGGGCAGGTAGCACTGATGGTCCCTTGCTCTCCCCCAAAGTGGTGGGCGTCAAGCTGGACCTAGAGGCTTGGGCTGAGAAGTTCAAAGTGCTAGCCAGCAACCGTACCCACCAAGACCAGCCTCAGAAGGTATTTGGGCAGGGGTGGGGGCAGTAACCCAGCAGTACCCTTCCTGGAGTCCCCTGGAACCCCCACCAACCCTCCACTCAGTGGCTCCAACACCTACATGGAGGCAGGGCCAGCTGCAGATGGCCTGGGGAACTGGATGTATGAAAGGTGATGGGAGGGAGGAAAACTGGTGGGTGGCTTACGGTCCTCACTCTCTGCCCAGCAGTGCGGCCCCAGCAGCCACTGTGAGATGGACTGCGAGGTTAACAATGAGGTGTGTATGCCCTGAACCTACCCTGGACCCTAGCTTACCCCACTTCCAGACTTCCTAGTCCCAGCTGCGACTCCCAGCACATCCCTTGGCCTGTAGGTCTCAACATCCCCACCCTGACTTCACAGCCTTCCCAGGACTGGGGGAGTGATGCCCCCCAACTCTGAACCACTGGACTGCCTGCGGTGGAAGGTCTGGGGCCCAGCCCCTCTCCATTTTCCTCCCCATTCCCTACCTCTTAGGACTTACTCTGTGTCCTCATTGATGATGGAGGATTCCTGGTGCTGTCAAACCAGAACCATCAGTGGGACCAGGTGAGGATCAGGAAGAGAGTGAAAGAAGAGAGTAGAGATTTGAGCCTTCTAGGGGCATAGCACTGCTAGCCCTGTGACCATGGCTTTCTCCTGGCATCCTCAGGTGGGCAGGTTCTTCAGTGAGGTGGATGCCAATCTGATGCTGGCACTCTACAATAACTCCTTCTACACCCGCAAGGAGTCCTATGACTATCAGGCAGCCTGTGCCCCTCAGCCCCCTGGCAACCTGGGTGCTGCACCCCGGGGTGTCTTTGTGGTGAGTCCCCAGAGATGCCTGGACTGGAGATGGGGGGGACTGGGAGACCTGCCCACAGATGACCCCCTACCTCTGACATTTGATAAAGCTGGGGGTGAGCTAGGGCGAGGGGCAGCAGTGGCAGTCCACGCCCCTCTCTCCACTGCAGCCCACCGTTGCAGATTTACTTAACCTGGCCTGGTGGACCTCTGCTGCCGCCTGGTGAGTCCTGAGCGGGAGGTGGGTAGAGAAGGTACTCCCTGGCCGGGAGGGCTCAGAAGAGAAGTAGGGCACGGCATCGTCCTCTGCTGACCACCTGCACTCGGCTCCCCGTGCGCTGCAGGTCCCTGTTCCAGCAGCTTCTCTATGGCCTCATCTACCACAGCTGGTTCCAAGCAGGTAGGGCTTTGGAGGCGCCTCCTCAAGTCCGGGTCCCCAATCTGAGCTAAGACGACTCCATGAGGAGGGTGGGGCCTACGACTGAGGGAGGCCGGAGACCTTGCCAGGGTCTGTGGGCGGAGCTGAGGCGCTCTGGGCCCTCGCAGACCCCGCGGAGGCCGAGGGGAGCCCCGAGACGCGCGAGAGCAGCTGCGTCATGAAACAGACCCAGTACTACTTCGGCTCGGTAAACGCCTCCTACAACGCCATCATCGACTGCGGAAACTGCTCCAGGTGCTGGCAGTGGGGCGGGACCAGAGGCCAAGGGCGGAGCCTGTGAGCGGGGCGAGACGCTCGGGAGGATGGAAGGGGCGGGGCCTCCGAGCGGCCGGGGGCGGGGCCGCAGAATAGGGGCGGGTAAAGGGCGGGGCAAGCTCAACGCCCCGCCTTTCCGGGCTGCCCGCAGGCTGTTCCACGCGCAGAGACTGACCAACACCAACCTTCTCTTCGTGGTGGCCGAGAAGCCGCTGTGCAGCCAGTGCGAGGCTGGCCGACTGCTGCAGAAGGAGACGCACTGTATCCTGCCCCAGCCCTCCCCGCCGCCCGCTCCCCCTCTGCCCCGCGCGCCCCCTCCGTGCCGCCGCCTTCGCCTCCTTGACTCCCCACCCATGCCCAGCGGACGGCCCGGAGCAGTGTGAGCTAGTGCAGAGACCGCGATACCGGAGAGGCCCGCACATCTGCTTCGACTACAACGCGACGGTGAGGAGAGGGGGCGGTGGACCCGAAATCCCGCGGCCTTGCGCCCGCCGAGGCCGACCAGCTCCTTGTCTCTCCCCGCAGGAAGATACCTCAGACTGTGGCCGCGGGGCCTCCTTCCCGCCGTCGCTGGGCGTCCTGGTCTCCCTGCAACTGCTGCTCCTCCTGGGCCTGCCGCCCCGGCCGCAGCCTCAAGTCCTTGTCCATGTCTCTCGCCGCCTCTGAGCACCCTGCCCCACCCCACCTCCACTCCCACCCCACCCGGCCTCTTCGCCTTTCCCACCCTCCTGCCCCACACTCCCCGCCTTAGAGCCTCGTCCCTCCCTCACTGAAGGACCCGAGCTGGCCAGGCCCTGAGAGTCTGGTCTGCGCCTTGGGATGGGGAGTCCCAAAGCGGGACGCCGCAGGTCTTTGGCACCCAAATCACGTCTCACCTCCGAACTGTTCAAGTGTCCCCAGACCCTTCTTCCCTGCTGGGCTCCCCCCAGTGGGATGGGACAGGGAGGCCACACGCACTGGTGCCAAAACCAGGCCTCTGCTGCCGCCCTTCCTGGAGGCTGCCTATGTTAGGAGGGACCCTGCCTCAGCTGACCCGGCCTCTCTGCCCCACCCAAGCCCAAACTTGGTTTCTGTGAGAATAGTGGAGGAAGGTGAGATGGCCAGTTTGAGGCCTGTGCCTCCCAGCTTAAATCCTAGCAGGAGAGAGGCTCTGGGGCAGCCCCCATGGGCTCCTGCCCCTTTCAGGCCTACAGCCACATCCCCAAGCCCACCAGGTGTCAGGATAGTCACGGTGATATCAGTTTAGACACTACCCCATATACACCTGGAACCTTGAGGACGGAAACTGGACTCACATTCGACATACCCCACTGGGCACACGCACAAACACACACACTGTGGGGTGGGGTGGGGGTAGGGGCTTACAAAGCCTTACACAGGGCGAGGGGTTGGTGGGAGGGTTGGCACCTGCACACTCCATCTCCTGCTCACCACCTGCCTCTAATCTGAGCTGCAGCCTGGCTGGTCCTCCCATTTCTAAAGCTGAATGTCAAACAGTGCCAAATGCTGGGGCAGGGGGTGAAGAACCCTCTGTCCCACCCCTAGCCACCAGTGTCCTCCAAGTGCCCCCTCACCTCTCCAGGTGCTCATTGTAACCATTTCTCACTAGTGTCAGGCCCCCAGTGGGACCACATGCCACTGCCTGCACCTTTTGGCAGAGGAACCCCCACCAGACATCACCTTTGCCTTAGCAGGGGTGACTTTGTCTCTCCTGGCTGGGCCATCCTTCCCCCAATCTGGCCCTTACACACTCAGGCCTGTGCCCACTCCCTATCTCCTTCCCACCCCCACACACACACTCCCTGCTCGCAGGAGGCCAAACTGTCCCTCCCTTGCTGAACACACACACACACACACACACACACACACACACACACACACGCTCTGTGCACACACAGAGGTGGGGACTGGGCACAGCTCTTCACACCATTCATTCTGGTCATTTCCCCCAAAGGCATCCCAGCCTGGGGGCCAGTGGGGAACTGAGGGCAAGGGGATGTAGTGATGGGGCTCAGATGGACTGGGAGGAGGGGGGAGGGTGATGCATTAATTAATGGCTTCGTTAATTAATGTCATGTTGCTTGTCGCTTTCTCAGTGTGTGTGTATGGTCCATGCCCACTGCTGGTGCCAGGGTGGGTGTTCATGTGCACCCGGCCTGGATGCCAGATGTGTCCTTCGGGGGCGTGCGTGTAACTGTAGTGTAGTCAGGTGCTCAATGGAGAATATAAAAATAAACATATACAGAAAAATATATATTTTAAGTTTAAAAAACAGAAAAACAGACAAAACAATCCCCATCAGGTAGCTGTCTAACCCCCAGCTGGGTCTAATCCTTCTCATTACCCACCCGACCTGGCTGCCCCTCACCTTGGGCTGGGGGACTGGGGGGCCATTTCCTTTTCTCTGCCCTTTTTTTGTTGTTCTATTTTGTATAGACAAGTTGGAAAAACAACAGCAACAAAAAAGTCAAGAAACTTTGTAAAATATCGTGTGTGTGATTCCTTGTAAAATATTTTCAAATGGTTTATTACAGAAGATCAGTTATTAAATAATGTTCATATTTTCACTTCAAATGGTTCCCATCCACTGTATCAGCCTGGGGGTGAGGACTGGGTAGCTATGAAGACAGTTGGCCAAGACCTCAGAGTCCCACTTAGTGCTCTGCAGGGGGTGAAGACCATGGTAGCCCAGGTCCGTGTCAACCACAGGGCATGACACTTGCTTCCACCAGTTAATAGGTGCCAGGCCCTTGACATACGTTGTCTCATATCATCTCAAAAAGCTGTCTTTTAAAAACAAGCAAAACAGGCTGGGCTCGGTGGCTCACGCCTGTAATCTAGCACTTTGGGAGGCCGAGGTGGGCAGATCACTTGAGGTCAGGAGTTTGAGACCAGCCTGGCCAACATGGTGAAACCCCGTCTCTACTAAAAATACAAAAAAATTAGCCAAGCATGGTGGCATGCGCCTGTAATCCCAGCTACTTAGGAGGCTGAGGCAGGATAATTGCTTGAGGCAGAGGTTGCAGTGAGCCAAGATTGTGCCACCGCACCCCAGCCTGGGCGACAGAGCAAGACTGTCTCAGAAAAAAAAAAAATACAAGCAAAACAAACACCCTCTCAGAGCCTGAAAGCCAGGACCCTGGAGGGAAGAAGACAGATCACAGATGCTGGTTTAGTGGGGAGGTGGATCTGGCAGTCTGGTCAGACCACTAGGGCCTGACATGTCCTCTGCCTGGAGCTATGGGTGAGCACCTGGCCAGTGTCCCTACCGGGCACCGGAGGGCCCAGGAAGCCCTGACCACAAGCGCAGCAACGGCTCCCTCCTGGCCCAGGGGAGCTTGAGGCCGCAGCTGCTTAAACTGGAGCCATAGGCCAAACTTCATTTTTGTGAATCCTCTCAAGCTTAGGCCCTAGTTCATTTTCACCCTAGTCAGTGTGACCTTTGCAATCTTCTCATGTGGAGAGAATTATAACCTGTAACCACCAGAGCACAGGTGTCTCTGCCTTCCCACCACAGTCCTCTCTCTCCTCCCAACACTCTGCTTACTCCGCACTGACCTGGCTGAGTCCTCGCCACAATCTCTGGGGTAGGTACTAGTGTATCCCCATACCACAGATGAGCAAACTAAGAGGAGAAAGCCTTTCCCCCCAGGTGAGAAGGCTAAAAACCAGCAAAGATTTTAGAGAAGAGGTGGCCACCAGGGGTTGGGGGGCTTGGATGCTAAATAGATGAAGGGGCTTCTAGGCCTCAGCCAAGATGGGGACTTTTTCTCACTCCTCTGCAGGGGTCTGCTGCAGAGCAATGCCTAATCCACAACCCCCAAGACAGCTCCCATGGCCTGCAAGAGCCCCTGCAATCTTGGATAGGGTTGTCAGATAAAATGCAGAACACCCAATTTTGAATTTCAGATCATGAACGAGTTTTTAGTATGGAAGTGTTTCAACTATTGTGTGGGACATACCTATACTGAAAAACTGGGAGCTGGTCACGGTGGCTAATGCCTGTAATCCCAACACTTTGGGAGGCTGATGCAGGAGGATCGCTTGAGCTCACGAGTTCGAGATCAGCCTGGATAGGATGGCCACCCTGCCCCGACCCATGTCTCTACAAAATAAAAAATTTTTAAAAATTAGCTGGGCACAGTAGCGTGTGCCTGTAGTCACAGCTAATCAGGAGGCTGAGGCTGGAGGATCCCTTCAGCCCAGGAGTTTGAGGTGGCAGTGAGCTATGATTGTGCCACAGTAGTCCGGCCTTGGACAAAGCTAGACCCTGTCTCAAAAAAAAAAAAAAAAAAAAAAAAAAAGGCGGGGGGCGGGGGGACATGATTATACTCGAAGATTATTCATTGTTTACTGGAATTCAAATTTGACTGAGCATGCTGTATTTTGATTTGCTAAAACTGGCAACCTTACCCTGATGTGGCAACCAGTGGGAACCCAGACCCCAGAAAAAAAGCATCAGCACCCTTTTTAACCTGTAGGCCATGCACACATCAGCACACACTGAAATCAGTGGCTGAAAGGAAGGGATCCTGTGCTTTATAAAAGTACTTTGTCATATAATTATTTTAATTATATGTACAGCTTTTTGTTTTGTTTTGTTTTGTTTTGAGACAAAGTTTCACTCTTGTTGCCCAGGCTGTAGTGCAATGGCATGATCTCGGCTCACTGCAACCTCCGCCTCCCGGGTTCAAGCGATTCTCCTGCCTCAGCCTCCCGACTAGATGGGATTACAGGCATGTGCCACCACGCCTGGCTAATTCTGCATTTTTAGTAGAGACGGGGTTTATCCATGTTGGTCAGGCTGGTCTCAAACTCCCGACGTCAGGTGATCTGCCCGCCTCGGCCTCCCAAAGTGCTGGGATTACAGGCGTGAGCCACCGTGACCAGCCTATATGTACAGTTTTTTAAAAGTAACTCAATATACAAAAAAAAAAAAAAGACACAGAACACAACCTGTCAGAAGCCACAGTGGCGTGAAGTGGGGCCAGAACAGGCCTGGCCCAGGCTTGTGGAGAGACCTGGCTTGTGGAGAGACCTCTCTTCCTCCGCAGTTATCAGAAGTCCCTGGTGGGGAGGAGGGTCACTGAGGGCTGCCCAGCCTCGTCCGTATGCGGGAGGGAGCCCTAGGTTCGTGCTCCAGGTCCACCTCACTTGGAAAAAGGGCAACGTGAAATAACAAACAAAAAACTTTTCCAAGTGGGAGAAAACAAACAAAAAAAGGCAACATGTGCAACACTCGCCGAGCACCCAGGGTGGACTGGCATTTTACACCCCTTTCCCCTTTGATTATTAGGACAGGAAGATCATATCATCATCTACATTTTATGGTCCATGAAACAGTTTCAAAAAGGTTCAGGAACTTAACCAATGCCACATAGCCGCAGAGGCAGAGCAAGGGTTCCAGCCTGGGTCAGGTCCCATTCACCAGACCACGGAGGTTCTGTTTCTCACACAGTGACACACACCCACACGCCAGCCGACAAGGACACACTCGCTCAGAGGTACATGCACAAATAGAGCTACTCTTCCCAGGGAATTCAGCAAGTGTGGGGGCTAGAGCTGTGTTGCTTCCCGAACCCCCACCGCCGCTTTCAGGGGTTAGAGATGCTAATTCATCCCTTCCCACCTCCTGAGAACCGACGGAAACGTCCCTGAGAACTACAACTCCCAGCACACCCCGCTCTCACCACAACGGGACCGGTCCGTGCGCATAGCCTCCTGGGACTTGTAGTTGTAGCCAGAACCCTGTTCGACCCTTCCCCGGCTGCAACCAAGGACTCCGTATCCCAGCATGCAGAGGAGCCGGAAGACAGGGGCTTAGAGGACAGCCCGCTGCCGCCGGGGACGCGCAGGCGCAGCACCCCTGTTTGTCGGCCCCCCGAGAAAAGAGGTACGGTCGAAGCCAGGAGCCAGGCCGAGCGGGAGCTGACCAGGCTTGACTCGGGTACGGAACGAGGCACCAGTCCCCTTGCGAACCGAAGGGCCTCGCACTGGATGGAGGAGGCCCAGCCCTGAGATCAACGCCAACCAGGCTAGCCTGGCACGGGGCCTACAGGGTGGGTAGGCGGGCGTGCCGCAGCCGTCCAGGGCCTTCCCTCAGGTCCCGGGCGAGGGGCCTACGGTGCGGCCCGGCAACAAGGCCCGACTCGGCCCCTCGGGACCAGAGCCCCACCCGATCGGAAGCGGATCCTTTACCAGGGCCATAGGCCAGTGACTAGGCCGGGCCTGGGCCTCCCATCGGGGCCGGACTAGGACGAGGCCCCGGGGAGGCCCCTGGCCTACCAGACCCTTTCCTCAGGCCGACAGCCGCCGGGAAGATGCAACGTGCCCTGCCAGGCGCCCGCCAGCACTTGGGGGCCATCCTGGCCAGCGCCAGCGTGGTGGTGAAGGCTCTGTGTGCGGCGGTACTATTCCTCTACCTGCTCTCCTTCGCCGTGGACACAGGCTGCCTGGCGGTCACCCCGGGCTACCTCTTTCCTCCCAACTTCTGGATCTGGACCCTGGCCACCCATGGACTGATGGAGCAGCATGTGTGGGACGTGGCCATCAGCCTGACAACGGTGGTGGTGGCCGGGCGTTTGCTGGAGCCCCTCTGGGGGGCCTTGGAGCTGCTCATCTTCTTCTCAGTGGTGAATGTGTCTGTAGGGCTGCTGGGGGCCTTCGCCTACCTCCTTACCTACATGGCTTCCTTCAACCTGGTCTACCTGTTCACTGTCCGTATCCACGGCGCCTTGGGCTTCCTAGGTGGTGTCTTGGTGGCACTCAAGCAAACCATGGGGGACTGTGTGGTCCTGCGAGTGCCCCAGGTGCGCGTCAGTGTGATGCCCATGCTGCTGCTGGCGCTGCTGCTCCTGCTGCGGCTCGCCACGCTGCTCCAGAGCCCGGCGCTGGCTTCCTATGGCTTCGGGCTGCTCTCCAGTTGGGTATATCTTCGCTTCTACCAGCGCCATAGCCGGGGCCGAGGGGACATGGCTGACCACTTTGCTTTCGCCACTTTCTTCCCTGAGATCCTGCAGCCTGTGGTGGGTTTGCTGGCGAACTTGGTGCACGGCCTCCTGGTCAAAGTAAAGATATGCCAGAAGACGGTGAAGCGCTACGATGTGGGTGCCCCATCCTCCATCACCATCAGCCTGCCAGGCACAGACCCTCAAGACGCCGAGCGGAGAAGGTACTGTGAAATTTTCCAAAATCTTGTCAAGCTAGGAGCATACTGGTCGAGTCACATACCATCTGTTGAGGTGTTTGCTGTACATAGGTGGAGACCTACAGTCAGGTATTGGGGCAGATCCGGAAAGATAAAATCAGTCTTTGGCCTTGAGGAACTCAGCAGTTAGGTGTCTGGGGTCCATGAGGCACTTTTCTCACCACTCGGGCCACTTAATAAGTCTCAAGAAATGCAGTTTCCTTTGGTGCTGTGAAGTCCTAGTGGAGGGACACAGAACCCTGGCCTTGCCTCAGAATCTCAGAATCCTAGACATTGGGCCTGTGGGAGCCAGAAGCAACCTGCTGGTACTTTCCCCTGTGAGGAAGGGACAGGGAAGGAGGCCTGGGGTCCTCGAAAGGTGATCTGGGCCACTCCAATTTCCAAATGCTGTGTCCCCTTCCTGGGCTTTAACTCAGATGCTGTGCTTCTCTGCCACTTACTTATCCAGAGGGAAGCTTGGGGTATTACCACATTTACCTCTGTCTCTAGCAAGCGTGTGTCACCAAAACCAGGGACACGCTACATGACCCACTGAGGGAGCCTGCTGACTACACCAGGGAGTGGCGATGACCCTTTCATCACCTGTAAACCAAGCTATCCACAGCATCAGGAGTCCCAGCTGAATTCTTCACTGAATGCACTTTGGCCAGGGCAGGAGGGATCTTTTTAAATTAAGCTTACTCTCTCTCCCAGATCTGTGGGGCCAGCAGAGTGGTCCCGCCTTCATAAGATCCACAGCTCCATTTCCAACATTATTCTTGAGTGTTTTGAGGCAATTACTTGAGTAGTAAAATCTGGGACGGGCTTTGTCTTTTGCATTGCCAAGGCTCCTGCATTTGCTCACCTGTGAATCGGGTTGTGGCAGGAAGCTCTGTGAATTTAGCTGCAGTTATCCCTGTATTTACTCTCCACTGGGCTGTGGAATTGAGTGTGGGACACATTCCTTTCTTGAAGGAGTTCCAGCTGGGGAAAGGCCACAGATCACTATGGCCCAAGGTATGGTAGGTGTTGAAAAGTATATATAGCATGCTGCAGGGCATAATTCTGGGCCCTAGAGCTTGGGTCTTTATAGGTGATAAGCCCTAAGGACAGAAGTCTCTCTTAACTTTAGCTGGTATTAAGGCCGGGCGCGGTGGCTCACGCTTGTAATCCCAGCACTTTGGGAGGCTGAGGCGGGCGGATCACGAGGTCAGAAGATCGAGACCACGGTGAAACCCCGTCTCTACTAAAAATACAAAAAATTAGCTGGGCATGGTGGCCTGGAGTCCCAGCTACTCGGAGAGGCTGAGGCAGGAGAATGGCGTGAACCCGGGAGGCGGAGCTTGCAGTGAGCCAAGACTGCGCCACTGCACTCCAGCCTGGGTGACAGAGCGAGACTCCGTCTCAAAAAAAAAAAAAAAAAAAATTAACTTTAGCTGGTATTAAAGATGGGGCCAGGAGAGCTGGGCCTGGCAGGAATTGAGCTGTCCCTCAGAGCCATTCAGGTGGGGCCAGGCCAGTGGGGACCCCTCCTCCACTGAGAGGTGTTGGATTGTTAGGGTTGGCTGGACATTCAAAAACCTCTGCCCAGGCCCAAGAAAATGGACGGGGGGGAAGCAGGTTGGTGAGGAGGAAGGGAGGGTCAAGAGGCAGGTTCTTGCCATAGCCTTATGGTTGTTAGCTTACATGGGGGTGGGGGTTATTCCTCCAGCCAGTTTGACATCTGACTGCATGGCCACGCCCAACTCCAAAGGGCTACCAGGAGAGGGAGGCAGGGTTTCCTATCTGTCTCTGTGGTCCTTGTGAGGAAGTGACTAGCGTGACACTAGCTCTCTGCCTTGGCAGGCTTTAGATGGAACTGGCAAGGGCATCATCAGGATGGGAGCCTGGGTAGCAGCAGGGAAAGACTGTCCTGCCTATACCAACTTGTCACGTGTGAGACTGACGGGCAGGGTGGAAGCGTGCTAGGGCTTTCTACACCCGTGTCCTTGTTGCCTCTCTTGTCATGTTCCCTGGCATGGTGGAGATTTTGGTTCTCAGCTGGAACCTGAAAGGCTACATGGGCTGTCCCCACATTGGTAGCACAGAGAGGCTGAGGCATAGGAGTCCACAGTGGTCACTGTTGAAACGGTTCCCTGGCAGCTGCAGCACTCCACCTTCTGGTGGGCCAGGGTCCCAAGCACATGTGTAAACCTTCTTTTGTTAGACTTTCCCACCTGCCCTCAAAGTGGGGCCTCTAAGGGTCCACCCTGTGGAAGCAGTAGGCTCTGGCCTGTGCCCACCCATGTGGGCTGTTTCTCCTTCTCCTCTTGCAAGGGCTCCGCTAAGTCCCTGCTCTTACAAGGGCCTTGGGGGCTTTGGGGGTTCTTCTGAGAGGGAGAATATTAGCATCAGTTAAGGGGTAGACTCACCCAAATTGGCCCTGCTTCCTGGGCTGAGAGCCAAGGGAGGTGTTGAGTTCCAGCCTTCCCCATTGACCCTTGCCAGGAGGCTCAAGATACCCCTAACCAGGAGAGGGGGAGAATTAATAACCCTTCCCTTGGATGTGATGCCAGCACCCAGGCAGAAACTCCTGGAAACTCCAGAACTTGCCGTTCCACCCATCTGCCCTAGGGCACTAGTTCCACCGACCCTTAGATACCACCCTCAGAACCATTCCTGGTGGCTGGCCTGGTGGGCAGTCTGGCAGACACCCAGCTGACCTTCCCACTCCAGAGGTGCCTCAGCTATGGAGGGAAGACTCTTAGAGCCTTCGGGTTATGATTCTGATGGCAGAGTGGGTCCCAAAGCAATCTCTGAGGAGTCCCAGGCTCTGCATGGTGAAGGGGAAATGTGGGATTCTGGGGGAGGAGTCTAGGTGGTACGGTGAGGAGTCAGCCTGCTGCGGAAGGGTAGAGGGCATGAGCCAAGGCCAAACCCAGAGTGACCTGTCCTCTCTCCTCTGGCTCCAGGCAACTGGCCCTGAAGGCACTCAATGAGCGGCTGAAGAGAGTGGAAGACCAGTCCGTCTGGCCCAGCATGGATGATGATGAAGAGGAGTCTGGGGCCAAGGTGGACAGCCCCCTGCCCTCAGACAAAGCTCCTACACCCCCAGGGAAGGGGACTGCCCCAGAATCCAGTCTAATCACCTTCGAGGCAGCTCCCCCGACACTGTAACTCCAGACCACCTTGAGTGTGGCACCTCCCCTCCCAAGCCCCCCTTGACATCCTCTCAGCTACTCCAGGGCACCTGACTGCTCTGAGAAGAGGGAAGAAGGCCTGCTGGGGCTTTCCATGGCCTTCTGCTGTTTCTCGCCAACACTACCCAGGACTCTTGCTACCTGGTTCCAACTCCAGACAACCACTATGCCAGGCCCGGAGCCTCTGAGGCATCGGCCAGTCCAGGCCCTCATCTGAGGTAAGAATGTACATCAGCTGGCAGCCCCAAGCAAGTGGCTGCAAGGACACTGATGCCACAGCTCCTGGGCCGGCCCTCACATCTGAAATTGGTTGCCGAGAGCCCTGAGCCAAGGCAAGGATTTGCCAAAAATGTTCTGGGGGCCCAGCAAATGCAGGAGCCGACCTGGGGTTGCACATCCCTGCCCATCCCCAGAAAGACTGTTCCTGTCAGGATTTGTTTCCCTCTGCTGTGGCCGTGACTGCTTCTGGACCAGAACAGCTCCAGCTCCCAGGTATTTTCTACAGGACCACTTGAGTGGGCAGCCAAGCCCAGGCTCGCAGTATCAATAAAGCAGTTCTCTGAGGAATGACTCCTGGGCTCTTGTCAGGCCACCTTGTGCAGCCCCCTCATCATGTTCAACTGCAAAGTTAGACAGGGACTTGATTGTCTCCATGGTAACTCCAGCTGGATAAGAAGCCCATTGCCCCGGCTCCCCAACACCACCACCACCACCACCACCACCACCACATGCGCACTGCAAGCAGCCTTCCAAGAGCTATTGCCTCAGACTCTTACTCCTTTTTTCTTTCCCTCCGAACCCCAATCTCGGAGGCCCTCTGTCCCTGCCTAGATCTGATGATAAGGGCCTCTCCATCAGAAGGCGCTGTTCTTACCCATAGTTTACCTCTAAGACAGAATGCTCAGTTCTTGCCACCCCTGGAGACAACTCACCCCCAGCTCCCATCCTGTTATTGTATGTGTCTAACCCCCAGAGTCTGGAGACTCCAGCACAGTAGGCAGCTGAGGGACAGAAAGGACACACAGCTGTACCATTCACAGCTACAGCTCTAGGGCCTGCCAGGGCCCGGAGTGGCCTGGGAGGCTCAGCAGCTACATCCTGGGGATTTGTGTGCTAGGAGAGCTTCAGCCCCTCAGGGAGCAGCCCGGGATCGGGGGCAGGGGTCCCCATCTTGCCCAGCTGCCCATTTTCCCATGCTGATGGCATTAATAAGAACCATCCCCAACTCTGGGCTGCTTCTCCCATCAATCTTTTCAGTCATTTTTTTACAAATTTTTTACTTTTTTTCTCTCCTGAAATTTCTGGACATACAGTACAAGTATGAGCTGCCTTGCAGGAGAGGCAGTCTTGCAGCCCCAGCTTCATCCAGACACATGATGCGTATGTTCCTCTGGGATGACAGAGAAAGGGGAAGGAAATGGGAGGCACTCCAGCATGAGGAGCAGGAATTCACACACGGGCCTCCAACTGCCCAACTGTCCCAGTGCCTGAGGTGTCCCCTGACTCAGCTGAGAGAGTTCAAGAGGTCCCTAGCCCCAGCTCCTACATGGAGGGGCAAATCCAGGCTTCCCCTAGGCTGGGAAGAGCTCATGGTTGGATCCTCTTGCGGTATAGGTAGGCATTGCTCACCTGGTTCATAATGACCAAGCTGGTGAGGACAGGGCATAGTACAGCCAGGTACCAGGCTGCACCAGTGACAGAGGCAGTGAACCAGAGTGAGCACATGCCCAGCAAGAGGCTGGCACTACCCAGCAGGTAGCCCACCAGCCCAGAAGTAGCATGGTATAGCTTGAGCTTCGCCAGGGGCCATCGGGGCAGCAGCTTGGGGTAGAGCAGCCCCACCCCACCTGAGCACTGCAGCCCTGCCCACAGCACGGCCAGCAGCCCTGCCTGCCCATGCCGCGTAACCAGGTGGGCTTTGCCAAGCTGCTCTTTGTGGAGGATGACAAGGCCGAGGCCCAGCAGTGCACACAGCAGGGCCAGCAGCTGCAGCACCCAGTGGCAGCGTGCTCGGCCCTTCCGTGAGAGGGAGTGCAGTAGCGAACTCTCAGGAGAAAACACCAGTAGTGCCTCGGTCATCAGGAAGGAGAACTGAGGAAACAGGGGATGGGAAGCTCAAGTGAGGGTGCTGCCCCAGAAGAGGGGAAGAGGGCTTTATGTAACCCTCAGCTGCCAGTGAGTCTGGGCTGATTCCCCTTTTTCTTTCTCTCCCCACTGACAAGACTATCCATTTGGTGGGGCAAGAATGGAAAACCCCATCTGGGATGATATATGTGCCCTGAATAATCTCCACACTTCCTCCTAGGTGCTAGTCTGAAATGTCATCTGTGCTATGTTACCAAGCAAACACAGGGTTTGAGATGTGGCAGTTATAAATGATTCACAAGCTTTGTTTCCCTAACGTGGGGCTGGATACAATTTCTTGGCAAGAGCTGGCCACATGGGTGCACTGTTTCAGGGAAAGTTAGGTCCATCACCAGAAATTAAAGTAAAAAGGGACAGAGGTACCTCCAAATGCAATGTCTCAGCTTTCTGCCTAGAGGTGGGTGAAGCCTCATTGTGCTTAGACAAATCCTACCCATTTGACCTGGGTCTTAATTACTCTGATTCAAGCCTTTTTTTTTTTTGGAGATAGTCTCTCTCTCTCACCCAGGCTGGAGTGCAGTGGCATGATCTCGGCTCACTGCAATCTCCGCCTTCTGGGTTCAAGCAATTCTCCTGCCTCAGGCTCCTGAGTAACTGGGATTACAGGCACCTGCCACCACACCTAGCGAATTTTTTTTTGAGGGGGGGGCGGGGGTTTGGGTTTTTTTTTTTTTTTTTTGAGACAGAGCCTTGCTCTGTCGCCTAGGTTAGAGTGCAGTGGCGCAATCTTGGCTCACTGCAAACCTCCGTCTCCTGGATTCATGCGATTCTCCTGCCTCAGCCTCCCGAGTAGCTGGGACTACAGTCGCGTGCCACCATGCCCGGCTAATTTTCTGTATTTTTAGTGGAGACGGGGTTTCACCATGTTAGCCAGGATGGTCTCAATCTCCTGACCTCAGGTGATGTGCCTGCCTCGGCCTCCCAAAGTGCTGGGATTACAGGCATGAGCCACCGTGCCTGGCCTCAAGTCTGAAATATATACCATGGGCAGGAGTAGTTGGAGCATGCAACTTTTCCAAATAGATATTAAACGTGGACAAAGATTCAGAGGCTGCCAGGGCCACCAACCATGCCCATGCTCCCACCCCTAAGAACTGCCCAGGCCCACTACTTACAGCCAAAGACATAAGCACCGGGTGCCAGGAGAACAGGCCTGGAATGAGAAGAGGAGGCCTCATGGGGCTGAGGCAAGAAGAAACCAGCCATACCAATCCTTAAGGGCTAAGGAATACCAGCAGCCCATCACCCAAGGAGGTGCTGCCAAACTGTGAGCCCCCTCTTGCTCTGCAACAAGCTGACCCCACACCTATCCTCTCTTCCTGGCCCCTTCCTGGATCAGAGGCCATGCTTTGCCACTCCTCTGGCAGTCCTCCCTCCTTCCCTTACACCTCCTGAGAGGCAGCCAAATGGAGCACCCAGGCAAGGAAAGAGAAACCAGGAATTCTGTGTTCCCTGGCCACACCTACCTGCTCCACCCCACTCATCGCTCCGGCACAGAATTCCCTCAACTAGCCAGGCCCGTTACCGGGAGTCCCACTGCCCTTCCTCCCCAGGAAAAGTGGCCCTTCCCTTCCCAGAAGTCAGCTATGAATTCTACTTACTGGAGCCAGGCCTGGCAAGCACAGCCACAAAGATGGTAAAGCCCAGGGCCACAAGGTGGGCGGCAGCGCCAGAAGCAGTACGCAGAGCTCGGTAGATGTGTGACTCGGTCTCCGCAGAAAGGGCCATGGTCAGCCGTGCCAGTGGTTGTAGCCTGAAAGCATAGTAGCGTGGGCCAGGGTCTCAGGTGCCCACTGTTCACTCCTCACTGGAGAAAAGGCTGCAAGGCAGGAATGCCACCCTCTTCCAATAAGTTATGGTAGGAAAGAACAGTACCAAGGCCAGCACCAGGAATGGTCACAACATGCCAGTCGAGGGCCGGCGGCCTGTCAGCGTGTACCCATGTCTGAACTGGTACCAATCGCTGGCCCGCCTTCCAGGTAGGATGCGCAAAGCCATGTAAGACTACAAATCCCAGGGTGTACCACGCCGTCGCCGGCAGTAGAGCCAGCTGGGAGGGCGCGGAGCACTATGGAAATTGTAGTTCCCTGCTGCGGTCCCAGTTACAGCGTGAATCCTTTAGCGCACCGCCTCCCCAAATGCTGCCGGCATGCTGCCCCTCCACGCTAGGGACTTGCCTGCCTCACCCGCAGCGCAGATCTGATGCGGTGGTTTCCTCCAAAGAAAGCGGGATACTCCGGGCCCTGCCGCGCGCACCGCCGCTCCGTCACGGAGCCGCTTTACTTCCGGGTGCGACGTCTACCCACCCAGGACTTCCTGGGACGAGCCCCCCTCCCAGCCACGCCTCTGAGTCGCGCTGCGCAGGCGCCATTGGGCAGAGGGATTGGCTAGCTTGCGTGACCAGCGACACAGGCCTCGAGGCTGTCTCTGACAAGTGTTCACAGGAGGTGGGGACGCCTCTGCGCGAGGAACGAGGAGCTACGGGCCTGGGCCCGGCTATTGCCATGGGCAGCGGCTGCCGCATCGAATGCATATTCTTCAGCGAGTTCCACCCCACGCTGGGACCCAAGATCACCTATCAGGTGCCACCCGGGCTCGCGGGACTGGGCGGGGAGAGGGACGTGTTCTCGAGAGCTCAACCGGCTGCCTGAAGGCAGTAGTTTCCCGTGCTGCACGCAGGCGTGCTACTTCATTCGCAGACAACTGTGAGGCTAGAGGATAGTCAGACCCAGGCCCCCGGCTCCCAGTGTGGCAGGGAAGATATACGTCACATTGGCAGTGTTTGTAGGATATCGGGCTGTAGGGATCCGGTTGGGGGGTTCCAGGTCCCACAGAAGGTGAGGTGGGTGACCCATGAGTATCCCTGAACTGAGTGAAGAGTAAATGACGCATGGGAAGTTTAGATAAGGGAGGAGAAAGTGTTCCAAGTAGAGGGAACAGCATATGCAGAAGCCAGGAAGGAGGTGAAATCGTAGCGTGTGTTTGGAAACAGAAAAAGTAATAGGCCTGAGTGGATGGGAGAGAGGGGAACACTGGACAAGAGGACATGGGCTTGGGGGGCATGAGGAGGTCACCATTTGTACTACACCCAGTACAGATGTCCACTGAGGGGCCCATTGCCACTCCCCTCCCCAGGTCCCTGAAGACTTCATCTCCCGAGAGCTGTTTGACACAGTCCAAGTGTACATCATCACCAAGCCAGAGCTGCAGAACAAGCTTATCACTGTGTGAGACCCTAGCTCGGGGTGAGCGGTGGGTGGCAGGGGTTGTCCCAGGAGGAGGAAGGGACAGGATTGGGGGCCTGACTGTGTTCCAATTATCCAGCACAGCTATGGAAAAGAAGCTGATCGGCTGTCCTGTGTGCATCGAACACAAGAAGTACAGCCGCAATGCCCTCCTCTTCAACCTGGGCTTCGTGTGTGATGCCCAGGCCAAAACTTGCGCCCTCGAGCCCATCGTTAAAAAGCTGGCTGGCTATCTGACCACACTAGAGGTCTGCAATGAGATGGGCTTGGGTTTACGGACAGGCAGAGTTGGGGAAGGTGTTCCCATGTCTCCAAAGTCCCCCAAACCTGGGACCCTGCCAACCAGCTCAGGACTCAGGGGAGCCAACCAGCCAGGGGTCCTGGGATGTGCCCACCATGCTTTCCATGCTCTATCTAGCTAGAGAGCAGCTTCGTGTCCACGGAGGAGAGCAAGCAGAAGTTGGTGCCCATCATGACCATCTTGCTGGAGGAGCTAAATGCCTCGGGCCGGTGCACTCTGCCCATTGGTATGGCCAGCCTCTGCAAGGACAGCAGAGGGGTAGAGGAGAGATGGGAAAGTGAGCCCAGCCAATCGGGGAGAAGGACAAGACTCATGAACACATTGGTGGGCAGGAAATAGCCATGGGCTGAGGTGCCCATGTCCAGGTCCAATGCATGATGGAGCTGGGACTAGGGGTAGGGGGAAAGCAGAGCTCTCCAGCTCTGCCTCTTGGGCAATTCCTTCCCCTTTGTGGGCCTCAGTTTCTCCCTCCATAAAAAGAGAAAGATTAGCCCTACCCAGAAGCACCTGCTTGCCCCAAGGGATGCTGGGAGGCCTGGATGGTAATTGAGGGCCTCTTGGAAGAAGTGGCACTGAGGATACGGATGGGGCCCCCTGCAGATGAGTCCAACACCATCCACTTGAAGGTGATTGAGCAGCGGCCAGACCCTCCAGTGGCCCAGGAGTATGATGTACCTGTCTTTACCAAAGACAAGGAGGATTTCTTCAATTCACAGTGGGACCTCACTACACAACAAGTATGCCATCCCTCCCTGGGTATCATCACCTGGGGCTGGCCACAGCACTGGCCTCATCCTGTTTCTTCTGACTTTGTCCCACTCTGCCCAGATCCTGCCCTACATTGATGGGTTCCGCCACGTCCAGAAGATTTCAGCAGAGGCAGACGTGGAGCTCAACCTCGTGCGCATTGCTATCCAGAACCTGCTGTGAGTGGGCCTACAGTCATACCTGGTACAAGGTCACCAGCCAGGGAAGACCTCAGGGGCCCTGAGTGTGAGGGTTGGGAAGGCATGGTTCTCAGAAGCTGAGCACAACTCTCTCTCTCAGGTACTACGGTGTTGTGACACTGGTGTCCATCCTCCAGGTAGGTGAGTTGGGTTTGGTTAAGTGGAGAGTGGACCATGTGGCTGGACCAGATCAGGGCTGCGTCAGCTTCCCAAGCCCCTCACTCAGGCCCCTATGCCTTCTGCTACCCTCTAGTACTCCAATGTATACTGCCCAACGCCCAAGGTCCAGGACCTGGTAGATGACAAGTCCCTGCAGGAGGCATGTCTATCCTACGTGACCAAGCAAGGTAGTGGTGGGCTCTGGGGGAAGCCATCTTGGGGAGGGCAGGGCCACATGGTGAACTGATCCCTGGCACCCACAGGGCACAAGAGGGCCAGTCTCCGGGATGTGTTCCAGCTATACTGCAGCCTGAGCCCTGGCACTACTGTGCGAGACCTCATTGGCCGCCACCCCCAGCAGCTGCAGCACGTTGATGAACGGTCAGAGAAGAATTTGCTGGGGCATTTGGGAGTTACCTGAGCGAAGCTAGACCCTTTATGTCTCTCAGGAGCCCTGGGTCATGGGGCACTGTCAATCCAAGCAGGCTTCCTGGAGATGATGGGCTACAGAGACAAAATTGAAGGGAGACTACAGGAAAGGGTTGGCCTGCCTGAAAGAAGGCCTGGCCAGGGCATCACCCCTCTGTCCTCTGATCCTCACCCTAGGAAGCTGATCCAGTTCGGGCTTATGAAGAACCTCATCAGGCGACTACAGAAGTATCCTGTGCGGGTGACTCGGGAAGAGCAGAGCCACCCTGCCCGGCTTTATACAGGCTGCCACAGCTATGACGAGATCTGCTGCAAGACAGGTGGAGGCAGGCGGGCAGTCAGGGTGGGTTCAGGGCAGGGTGGCCAGGCCAGGGCCACTGACCTCTCCTCCACCACCCCACCCAGGCATGAGCTACCATGAGCTGGATGAGCGGCTTGAAAATGACCCCAACATCATCATCTGCTGGAAGTGAGGCTGGTAGTGGCTGGATGGACACATTGCTGTGGGTAGTCCCTCCTACCAGGAGGCTTGTCATACTGTCTAGAGGTTGACTCTTAGTTCTGTAAATAAAGACATCCATTTCAAACAGCCTTTATTGAGTGCTGCTTCTGGGCCAGCCATGGGAGACCCAGCAGTGAATGAAATAGCCATGAGCCGTGGGCTAGATCGCCATCTGGTGGGCAGGACTGACAATCGACAAGTAAAAGTACCGGTTAATGACCAAAAAAAAAAAAAAAATCGTCCTGATGCCGTGACTCACCCATAGCCCCAGCTGCTCAGGAGGCTGAAGTGGGGGGATCACTTGAGGCCAGGAGTTGGAGGCTACATTTAGCTGTGATCCCATCACTGCACCCCAGCCTGGGTGACAGAGCAAGACCCCATCTCAATAATAATAATAATAATAATAAATAGACCTAGAAACAAATGCAGCCAGGCGCGGTGGCTCATGCCTATAATCCCAGCACTTTGGGAGGCTGAGGCGGGTGGATCACCTGAGGTCAGATGTTCAAGAACAGCCTGGCCAACATAGTGAAACCCCATCTCCGCTAAAAAAAAAAAATACAAAAAATTAGCCAGGTGTGGTGGTGCGCACCTGTAATCCCAGCTACTCAGGAAGCTGAGGCAGGAGAATCACTTGAACCTGGGAGGCAGAGGTTGCAGTGAGCCGAGATCATGCCACAGCACTCCAGCCTAGGTGACAGGAGACTCAATCTCAAAAAAAGAAACAGATGTGATCAAGAGTGAGTTGGGTTGGAGGCAGGGACTGCTCTGGATTAAATGGCCACGCTGAGGTGTAAACTGAGCCCTGAAGGAAGAGTATTCTAGGCAAAGTGCAAAATCCTGAGGCAAAAACCTCTTTGGAATGTATGAGGGAGGTCCAGGGAAGCAAGGAGGAGAGAAAAGAATCCAAGTCCCGAGGTACAGGAGAGGACAAGAAGTAGATCTTTTTTTTTTTTTTTTTTTTTGAGACGGAGTCTCACTCTCTCACCCAGGCTGGAGTGCAGTGGCGCGATCTCGGCTCACTGCAAGCTCCGCCTCCCAGGTTCACGCCATTCTCCCGCCTCAGCCTCTCCGAGTAGCTGGGACTACAGGCGCCCGCCACCACGCCCGGCTAATTTTTTGTATTTTTAGTAGAGATGCGGTTTCACCGTGGTCTCGATCTCCTGACCTCGTGATCCACCCACCTCGGCCTCCCAAAGTGCTGGGATTACAAGCGTGAGCCACCGCACCCGGCCAAGAAGTAGATCTTGCAGAGCTGCTAGTAAGCGGCATCCCACCTAACATTTTGAGGGCCAGAGGTAGCCACAGAGCCCCTCTCATGCGAGGGAGAAATGTCTATACATTTTTTTTTTTTTTTGAGACAGAGTCTCCCTTTGTTGTCCAGGCTGGAGTGCGGTGCTGCAATCTTGCCTCACTGGAAACTCCACCTCCTGTGCTCGAGCGATTCTCCTGCCTCAGTCTCCCAAGTAGCTGGGACTACAGGTGTGTGCTACCACACCTGTCTAATTTTTGTACTTTTAGTAGAGACAGGGTTTCACCATGTTGCCCAGGCTGGTCTCAAACTCCTCAAGTGATCCGCCTGCCTTGGCCTCCCAAAGTGCTGAGATTACAGGCGTCAGCCACCGCGCCTGGCCTGATATACACTTTTAAGTCTCCAGGCTGTCCATGAGGATCAAGCGTGGAAGTAGGTCTACAGAAAAGGCTGCCGCAGTTAACCCATGGCAGGTGATGACAGTCTGGACATAGGGAGGATGGAGAGAAGTCTTGCGCCCTGGCAGTATTTCAGGAGCCGACTAGTGGAGCCGGGACGCGAGAAATAGAGGAACCAGGAAGCCATAAGGAGGAGGAAGAGCAACGGGTGGGTCAAGATGCCACAGCCTCAGGAGGGGCTGTTGGGGTCGGGGTTACCCGCATCCCTGTGCAGGAGAACTTGGCGTCCGAGGACAGAGTCCAGACCACAAGGATCTGGAGCTCAGGAGAGACTCGTGGGCCACCGCCCGAGAAAGCGCTGGGAATCCAAATACTATGGCGATTGGCAGCCGCGTAGGCGAGGCGGGCTGGAGACCCGCCCAGATTTAGGTGTGAGCCACCTCCAGGGGCGGGGCCCAGGCCGCATTGCGCAGGCGCGGCTAACCCGTTTCCATGGCTGCGAGAACTCACGCTCCCCAACCGTCCCACAACTGTCCTGTCCCAGACTTTGGCACCGTCGGGGTCCGTCGTCCCCGAGTGTGTCAGCATCCCCACCCCGGCTGCTGCCCGGGATCCGCCGGACCCCGGCCTCGATATGGGAGACCTGGAACTGCTGCTGCCCGGGGAAGCTGAAGTGCTGGTGCGGGGTCTGCGCAGCTTCCCGCTACGCGAGATGGGCTCCGAAGGGTGAGGCACCCGGTCAGGCGGAGTCCCGGAGTCATCGTCCTTGAGTGGGGGAGCTGGGGCCTGACTGGGGGGAGGGGCTTGCCCAGTGTGGAGGGGCTCCCAAATGGGGGAGCAGAGCTTTCCGAGACAGGAGTATTACTGCTCCTGAGCCCCCTGTGTCCTCTCAGGATCAGGTTAGGCTTCAATAGGATCCAGCCCCCATCCCCACTCCTAATGCACACACGTGGACCCACATGCACTTACCCTCTGAGGCAGGTGGAACCAGCAGCATGAGAACCTGGAGAAGCTGAACATGCAAGCCATCCTCGATGCCACAGTCAGCCAGGGCGAACCCATTCAGGAGCTGCTGGTCACCCATGGGAAGGTACCCCGAGGTCACAAGCAGGGTTCCTGCCTTCCCCCATACCTCACCTACTCTATCCCTCAGGAGTCCCCTGTGTGCTCTTCCCCTCTGGCCTGGTACACCTGTCCTCCCTGAAGCGGAAAGAGAAATGTGTTACATGTTTCATTTTGTAGCCCTATTGGATGGACTCTGGCACACCAGGTTGGGTGCAGGGCATGAGTTGATTAGGGAGAAAGCTGTAGGTCCTAGAACAGCTTAGGCTTCGAGGGGAAGGCCCAAATGCTAAAGGCATCTGTGAATTGACTGTAAGGCTGGTGGTGGGGAAGGGGTGGGGAGGGGTGGGGAGGGCGGGAGGGAGGGAGGGAGGGGAGATAACTTAACTGGAAGTGGAACTTTGGCATGGAAGGAGGCCGCCTTCCCAACATGAGAGGGGGAAGTTAGAAACCAGGGAGATGCCTAGCTGGAACATGGACCAGGGAGTGTCACCAGCAGATGACCTGAGATATCAATTGACCAAAAAAAAAAAACAAAAAACAAAAAAGCCAGGCATGGTAGCTCATGCCTGTTACCCAGCATTTTGGGAGGCTAAGACAGGTGGATCATCTGAGGTCAGGAGTTCAGGGCCAGCCTGGCCAACATGGTGAAACCCCGCCTCTACTAAAAATACAAAAATTTGCTGAGCATGGTGGTACACACCTGTAATCCCAGCTACTCGGGAGACTGAGGCAGGAGAATCGCTTAAACCTGGGAGGCAGAGGTTACAGAGAGCCGAGATCACGCCACTGCATTCCAGCCTGGGTGACAAAAGTGAAACTCCATCTCAAAAAAAAAAAAAAAAAAGATCCTTTGCAAGAGAAAGATGGAACTCATACTAGGGGATAGGATAGGAACAGGGCACTGTGAAGGGTCCTGAGTAAGGCACACAAGAGCTTTGGAGGACCACAGGACAGGGCCTAGAGGGAGGGCATGAGGAGAAGGGCTGGCTTGAAAGGGATGCCTGAATGGCCGGGGAGAGGATAAGGGTGCAGGTGCAGGCAGGGCAAGGCAGTCTGGGAACTGGGCAGGAGCCAGTCACATAAGCATGAGGGACATCCACAGAGGTGTTGGGAGCAGCTGGAAATGAAGGTCCAAGGTGCAAGAGAGAAGTCAGGAAGGATACTCATGGGGTCTGGGATAGTTTAGGGGCCCAGCAGTGTTTGGGATATCTGGGCTGAGCTGAGCCGGGGATGGGAGGGTTGCCAGGCAAAGGTAGGCCCATCTCATCCCTGTCCTTTACCCCACCCTTCAAAGGTCCCAACACTGGTGGAGGAGCTGATCACAGTGGAGATGTGGAAGCAGAAGGTGTTCCCTGTGCTCTGCAGGGTGGAGGACTTCAAGCCCCAGAACACCTTCCCCATCTACATGGTGGTGAGCTGGGCCCCTGGTTCGTATCTCCTCCCACTCCTTCAGAGGGCTCTGGACCGTGGAGGAGAGCTGGTAGCCCCTATCCCTTCCTCAGGCCCTGTCCTTCTCTTTGTCTGACAGGTGCACCACGAGGCCTCCATCATCAACCTCTTGGAGACGGTGTTCTTCCACAAGGTGAGGGACTATCTCTGCCCATGGGCCACAGTTCTGGGTCAGAGCTTGGCAAGAAGGGAGGTTGTGTCTGTGTGGGGAGGGCATCAGACACAGAAAGATTCTCTCCCCCTTTTCCCAGGAGGTGTGTGAGTCAGCAGAAGACACTGTCTTGGACTTGGTAGACTATTGCCACCGCAAACTGACTCTGCTGGTGGCCCGGAGTAGCTGTGGCGGCCCCCCTGAGGGGGAGGGGTCCCAGGACAGCAACGCCATGCAGGTGGGTTGAGGTTACCTAGGGTTGTGAAAGCCTAGGTCTGGGTTCCCCAAGGCCTGCGCAGGCAAGGGTGGCCCAGCGTGAACACTGTGTGACCTCCCAGGAGCTGCAGAAGCAGGCAGAGCTGATGGAATTTGAGATTGCACTGAAGGCCCTCTCAGTACTACGCTACATCACAGATTGTGTGGACAGGTGGGCAGTCCAACTGGGCCTGGGCCTACTGTGGAGGGCTGGAAGACCGGGCCTGTAGCCTGCCTCTGCTCACCTCCTTCACAACGTCTCTGCCCCTAGCCTCTCTCTCAGCACCTTGAGCCGTATGCTTAGCACGCACAACCTGCCCTGCCTCCTGGTGGAACTGCTGGAGCATAGTCCCTGGAGACGGCGGGAAGGAGGTAGGGTCCTCCCCCACCAGCCTAAGCCCCACGCTACTGCTTCAGGATATCTTTTTGATAGAGGGGGGCAGCTTGCACACACGAAGACAAACCCTGTCCCCAAGCCCACTGAGGATACCAGGATGCCTCAGCCAAGGTTGGCCTAGACCTGAGCTCTGCAGCAGGCCAGGCCCATGTGTCCACTACTGAGGCTCACTCTGCTCTGGGGTCAGCAGCACTATAGCCTGGGTAAGTCCCGTGGCCCAGGTTCTCCCACCATTCCCAGGCAGTGGTCAGTCTCCCAGCCCCCACAGCTGGCTCACTTGAAGAGAATTCAACGCCTGCACCCAGTGTGCTGGTTCCTCTCCCCAGGCAAGCTGCAGCAGTTCGAGGGCAGCCGTTGGCATACTGTGGCCCCCTCAGAGCAGCAAAAGCTGAGCAAGTTGGACGGGCAAGTGTGGATCGCCCTGTACAACCTGCTGCTAAGCCCTGAGGCTCAGGCGCGCTACTGCCTCACAAGTTTTGCCAAGGGACAGCTACTCAAGGTCGGACTCCCTCCGCACCAGCCCCCACAGCCCCAGTACCGCCCTCCCCATCCTACCCCGACTGCATCCCTGCTGTTTATCTTTGCCCACCCACCTCAACCCCAGTGCTCTTTTCAGTCCTTGGGCCTCAGGTGACACACCAGCTAGTGGGACATGGGCCCCCACAGGCATGCTCAGCCCAACCCAGCCCCTTCCTTTTCCTTGGCCCCCTGGCCAGCACCTGCATCACACTGGCCTCCATTGGACACCCTTGCAGCTTCGGGCCTTCCTCACAGACACACTACTGGACCAGCTGCCCAACCTGGCCCACTTGCAGAGCTTCCTGGCCCATCTGACCCTGACTGAAACCCAGCCACCTAAGAAGGACCTGGTGTTGGAACAGGTAGGCACTGGAAAGTTAGCTGCTCAGGACCACTGTCCCACTTTACCAGCACATTCCTGCCACTCTCCACTTCTCTCTCCTAGATCCCAGAAATCTGGGAGCGGCTGGAGCAAGAAAACAGAGGCAAGTGGCAGGCAATTGCCAAGCACCAGCTCCAGCATGTGTTCAGCCCCTCAGAGCAGGACCTGCAGCTACAGGCGCGAAGGTAAGGCCTGTGGAAATGGCAGGAGGGGTGGAGGGGATGCAGGAGGCATGGATGTGGGCAGGGGTTCCCCCACCTTCCAGGGCCAGTCAGACCTTCCTGACTTTCCCCCAGGTGGGCTGAGACCTACAGGCTGGACGTGCTAGAGGCAGTGGCTCCAGAGCGGCCCCGCTGTGCTTACTGCAGTGCAGAGGCTTCTAAGCGCTGCTCGCGATGCCAGAATGAGTGGTATTGCTGCAGGTGAGGGTATCCTAGGACCTTGGACCCCTAAGCCCTACTCCCACATCCCCCACATGCACTGCCATCCTCAATACCCACCTGCCTGCAGGGAGTGCCAAGTCAAGCACTGGAAAAAGCATGGAAAGACTTGTGTCCTGGCAGCCCAGGGTGACAGAGCCAAATGAGGGCTGCAGTTGCTGAGGGCTGACCACCCATGCCAAGGGAATCCACCCAGAATGCACCCCTGAACCTCAAGATCACGGTCCAGCCTCTGCCGGAACCCCAGTCTCCGCAGTGGAGAGCAGAGCGGGCGGTAAAGCTGCTGACCATCCCCCTCCTCCTCACCCCAAGGGAAGGCTCGAGACTTCCTGCCCCACCCGGTGGGCAGGCCAAGTGCGTTGCTTCAGCAAACCGGGCCAGGAGGGCGAGGGCCGGATGTGGGGACCCTCTTCCTCTAGCACAGTAAAGCTGGCCTCCAGAAACACGGGTATCTCCGCGTGGTGCTTTGCGGTCGCCGTCGTTGTGGCCGTCCAGGGTGGGGTGTGAGGAGGGGACGAAGGAGGGAAGGAAGGGCAAGGCGGGGGCTCTGCGAGAGCGCGCCCAGCCCCGCCTTCGGGCCCCACAGTCCCTGCACCCAGATTTCCATTGCGCGGCTCTCCTCAGCTCCTTCCCGCCGCCCAGCCTGGATCCTGGGGGCGGCGCTGAAGTTGGGGCCCGCCCTGTGGCCCCGCCCGGCTCGCGCTTGCTAGCGCCCAAAGCCAGCGAAGCACGGGCCCGATCGGGCCATGTCGGGGGAGCCTGAGCTCATTGAGCTGCGGGAGCTGGCACCCGCTGGGCGCGCTGGGCAGGGCCGCACCCGGCTGGAGCGTGCCAACGCGCTGCGCATCGCGCGGGGCACCGCGTGCAACCCCACACGGCAGCTGGTCCCGGGCCGTGGCCACCGCTTCCAGCCCGCGGGGCCCGCCACGCACACGTGGTGCGACCTCTGTGGCGACTTCATCTGGGGCGTCGTGCGCAAAGGCCTGCAGTGCGCGCGTGAGTAGCGGCCCCGCGCGCCTACCAGAGCGGAAGGGGCAGCCAAGGGGCAGCGCCGTCGCCGCGGGTCAAATCGCGGCAGAGGGGGTCGGCGGGGACAGCTCCCGAGGACTAGGTCCGTTACTTTCGCCCCATCGCTGAAGAGTGCGCGAAAATGGTTTATCGCTTGTCGCACTCCACTCGTATCTGGGGCACAGATGAGCAGAGGTGGCTGCTTATATGTAAAAATACGCTGATTTCAAGTTTCTTATCTTTAAAATGCCTCGGGCCATCTTGAGAAAGGGTTTGTGCCTACTGTCACCGGAGTCCATCTTCCCAGGCTTGCCTCTTCTCAAACATTCATGACCCCCTCCAGAACCTTTGGGGTGAAGGGAAGTTAACACCTATGGGAAGGAGCCTGGAAAAAGAACCTTGGGTGGGCCCCCTGCAAGCAGGAGTTTTGTTGAGTCTTTATTTAGCAAACACCCTTTTCTGACCCAGTGAATCAGATGCTAAAATATGCAACGCAGCCACACACCCAGCAGTCCTTCTGCACCCCTGGGAATCGCCAGCAAGCAAAGGTTGCTCTCCCCTGGGTAGACACCAGCTAGAATCACCAGGGTGATTTTACAGCCAGGGGCGCTTTTACAGCCCTCCCCACCCTCTAGCCTGGATCCCACCCCAGACCTGTTGAATCAACTGCTGGGAGTGAACCCTAGGCATCAGTAAATTTTAAAAACTCCCCAAATTATTGTAACATGGAGTCTGGGTTGAGCATCACTGCTCTGGCCCATTTAGGAACTTGTGGATGGATGGTGTCCCAGGTCTCTGTGTGCATGGAGACCCTCTCATCCAGTACAAGAGGACATCACCAATTCAGCTGGGGGGAGCACAAAGTTGTGACAGAATACAAAGAATGAACAAGGGGCCTAGCACGGTGGCTCACGCCTGTAATCCCAGCACTTCGGAAGGCCGAGGCGGGTGGATCACCTGAGGTCAGGAGTTCAAGATCAGCCTGGCCAACATGGCGAAACCCCGTCTCTACTAAAAAATAAAAAAAAAAATTAGCCAGGCGTGGTGGCGGGTGCCTGTAATCCCAGCTACTCGGGAGGCTGAGGTGGGAGAATTGCTTGAACCCAGGAGGCGGAGGTTGCGGTGAGCCGAGATCCGAGATCGTACCACTGCCCTCCAGCCTTGGCGACAGAGTATGAGACTCTGTCTCAAAAAAAAAAAAAAAAAAAAAAAGAAGGAGTCTCTCTCTGTCGCCCAGGCTGGAGTGCAGTGGCGCGATCTTGGCTTACTGCAAGCTCCGCCTCCCGGGTTCACGCCATTCTCCTGCCTCAGCCTCCGGAGTAGCTGGGACTACAGGCGCCTGCCACCGCGCCCGGCTAGTTTTTTGTATTTTTAGTAGAGACGGGGTTTCACCGTGGTCTCGATCTCCTGACCTCGTGATCCACCCGCCTCGGCCTCCCAAAGTGCTGGGATCACAGGCGTGAGCCACCGCGCCCGGCCCCTGCACTGTTCTCAAAGAGAAATAAAGTAGCCATGGATATAAGAAGCAGGATGATTTGGGCATGTTTATCAGAGGGAGAGACAAGAGAGGAATCAAAGATAAGTTTGGGTTTTTGTCTCCAGTAACCGGGAGCATAGTGGCCATTTTTGCTGCAAAGAGGAAGCTGGGCAAGTGTAGCAGTGAGGCGGAAGAAAAGGGAATTAAATTTTGGCCATGTTCACTTTTAGACATTCTAGTGAAGGTACTGGCACGGAGGATCTAGTCTGAGGGTTTAGGTCAGTGTTTCAGCCGTGGATCTGGGGCAGATGAGTGTAGACAGACCAGACCAGTGATCAGGACTGAGCCCACACTTCATCGTGAGATATGGAAATTGAGTCAGAATCTGCAAAGGAGCTAAGCAGGAGCTGCAGGGGGTTAGGAGGAAAACTGGGAGAGTGTAGCCCCTGGGAGTCAAAGGGAGCAAGCTTCAAATGATGCTGAGGGGGTGAGAATGGAGAATGGAACACTGGATTCGATTTGGCAGTACACAGATCGCTGAGGACCCTGTCCCGGGCAGTTTCCTGGAGGGAGAGGCAAGCCTGGCTGGAGTGGGTAGAGGGGAGAGTGAAGGCGAAGGATTAGAGTGAATAGAGACCAGTGTCTTGGTCTGAGGGGAGTACAGACAGGTGACAACCAGAGGGCAGACGTAGGTTAAAGGTGTTTAGTTTTTCCTTCAAGTAAATGGGCAGATGTATTCCATATAAGTTCCCAATGAAGGGCCGGGCGCGGTGGCTCACGCCTGTAGTCCCAGCACTTTGGGAGGCCGAGGCGGGTGGATCACCTGAGATCAGGAGTTTGAGACCAGCCTGGCTAACATGGTGAAACCCCGTCTCTACTAAAAATACAAAAATTAGCTGGGCGTGGTGGCGGGCGCCTGTAATCCTAGGTACTCAGGAGGCTGAGGCAGAAGAATCGCTTGAATCCAGGAGGCGGAGGTTGCAGTGAGCCAAAATCGCGCCATTGCACTCCAGCCTGGGTGACAAAAGCAAGACGCCGTTTTTTGTTGTTTTTTTAATTGCCGATGATGAAAGGGGAAGTTTTGCGCTAGGCGATAGAGATCCAACTGTTGAGCAGGCTTCTGCCTGTGGCCTTCCGGCCGGTTTCCAGACGCCCAGGGTGGCCAACTTTAGAGTCCGCGTAGCAGTGTGAGGTAACCCACTGAGATAGGTCGGGCCTGCGGAGCCTGGCGGGCAACGGCCCTCTCCCTGGGGCTTCCCTTCAATCTCCGGGACATTTCCCCGACCTGGGGCTCCTCCGCCTCACGGCCAGGCCTCTCTGCAGATTGCAAGTTCACCTGCCACTACCGCTGCCGCGCACTCGTCTGCCTGGACTGTTGCGGGCCCCGGGACCCGGGCTGGGAACCCGCAGTGGAGCGGGACACGAACGTGGTGAGCGCGGGGCCGAGGGCGTGTGGGAAGGGCGAGGACGGGCAGGCCACAGCGCAGGCATTCTCGAGAGCTGCCTGGGTGCCGCGCGCAAGGAGGGTTCTAATTGCCGATTTCCCGACGGCACAGAGAGGCTAATTCTGCGTGGGGGCTGGGAGGGGAGCCTGGATTGCCGGCTCCGCAAAGACTCCACCGGCTGCAGGCGGACCCGAGCCCAGGAGGATACAGGCTCCGCACACGCGCACTTCCCGCACCTTCCGGCCCTCGCCTCCGGCCAGAGGCCACTCTTGTGCGCTTGCGCGGACGCTGGCACCCGCCCCCGTTCCCTGTGGTAGGTGGGGTCTGTGAGTGGAGCTGCCGGAGCGATGAGGTCATTCCTGGGGGCGAAGCGAGCGTGTCCCCGCCCCGGCGTTCCTCCCCCAATGAGACAAGAGCTAGATCCCGGCGATCTACGTTTCTGTCTTAACGGTTGCGGCGCGGCTCTCGCCCGGGCGCACGCGCACACTGACACGCGTACACGCACGCACGCGACCGGGGCGGTGGTTGGCGGCTACGGACGCGCAGGACTGGGGGGACGGGCGGGTACGGCTATGGGCGAGGCGGAGACGCCTTCTTTCGAAATGACCTGGAGCAGCACGACGAGCAGTGGCTACTGCAGCCAAGAGGACTCGGACTCGGAGCTCGAGCAGTACTTCACCGCGCGAACCTCGCTAGCGCGCAGGCCGCGCCGGGACCAGGTGGGAGCCAGGGGGTGCCGGCGGGGGGCGAGGGGCGGTCGCTGGAGCTCCGCCCTCCCCGGTCAGTTGCCGCGTCCTGGGTCGGTGGGCAGCCCTACCCTCCCGGCTACGTGGCTCCCCGCGGGTCCTGGCCGGGGGCCTGCCCGTGGAACCGTGTGTAAGACCCCGATTCCACCGCCTAGATGCTGGGTGCCGGGGGCCCCCTTGGTTTCTGTCACAGACAGGTTGAACAGGGAAAAAGCAGCAGTGTGGCTTGTGGTAGACCTGAGCCGAGCATTATCCAGCTATGACTAAAGCCGACCGAGCAGTCTGGACTAGCACCTCGATTTCCGCGTTCGGACGCTCCTGCTCCCTCCTTGGGGAGACTAGGGGAGGATGTGGAGAGGGAGGAGTCCTCGCCAGGAATTGAGAAGTATGTTTAGGAAAACTGAGAGGCAGAGAGAGATCCTGCTCCTTCATCTACACTCCTGTATGGAGCCAGCTGAGCCCTCACCTCTTCCCTGTTCTGGCCTGTCACCAGCTGCTGGAATGTGGAAGATTCTGATCCTTTCCTCTAGGGTGGATCTGGAGAAAGATTTGGGAATGGATAGGAAAGAAGTCTTGTTTTGGACCATAAGCATTCAGGAGCACTTTATCCACAAGAAGGGGGAAGGCTAGATTATAAAATGCCTAAAGAGGTGGAAAGAGATCCAGGTTACTAACCCAGGACTGTAAGGTGTCTCGGAACCTCCTAGGTATCCCCATTGTCAGAGAACTCTGTGCCAGATGCCATTGGTGTGGCCACCAGGCTCAGAGAACCAGGCCCAGGCACCAGGAAAAAGAAACAGGGACTGTGAAGCTCAGTATGCCTGGCAGCAATGGGGCAGAAATCCTTATTTAAGTAAAGAAAGTGGAGTTGTGAGTGATGCTTCAGATAAAATTTTACAAAATTCCTTACCAAAGGGGTGGTGCTCAGCACCCCAAAATCTTAGCCCAGAGCTTGGGTGCAAGGGTTGAGTGTAGACTCCTGGGCTTGTCTTCATGTCAGGCAGTCCTGAGCCGTTTCCCACTGTGGAAAGGTGGGAAAATCACAAGACACTAACCAATTGAAAAGGAGGGCTAGCCACGGAGGTGCACACCTGTAATCCCAGCTACTTGGGAGGGTGAGGCAGGAGGATCACTTGAACCTGGGAGGCAGAGGTTGCAGTGAGCCAAGATCGTGCCACTGCACTCCAGCCTGAGTGACAGAGTGAGACTCTGTCTCAAAAATAGAAAAGGAAGCCAAGTGCGGTGGCTCACACCTCTAATGCCAATGCTTTGGGAGGCCAAGACAGGTGGATCATTTGCAGTCAGGAATTCGAGGCCAGCCTGGCCAACATGGTGAAACCCTGTCTCTACTAAACATACAAAAATTAGCTGAGCATGGTGGTGTGTGCCTGTAGTCCCAGCTACTTGGGAGACTGAATCACTTCAACCGGGAGGCAGAGGTTGCAGTGAGCCAAGATCGTGCCACTGCACTCCAACCTGGGTGACAGTGTAAGACTCTGTCTCAAAAAAAGAAAGAAGGCTGAGCTTGGTCGCTCATGCCTGTAATCTCAGCATTTTGGGAGGCCAAGGCAGGCGGATCACTTGAAGCCAAAAGTTCGAGACCAGCCAGGCCAACATAGCAAAACCCCGTCTCTACTGAAAATACAAAAAAATTAGCTGGCCATGGTGGTGTGTGCCTGTAATCCCAGCTACTGGGGAGGCTGAGGCAGGAGAATCACTTGAGCCCATAAGACAGAGGTTGTAGTGAGTGGAGACTGAGTCACTGCACTCCAGCCTGGATGAGAGAGCAAGACTCTGTCTCAGAAAAGGAGTCTGAGAAGTCCCAAGTTATATGTAAAATAAAACCATCAGTTTTAGGCCGGGCGCAGTGGCTCACACCTTTAATCCCAGCACTTTGGGAAGCTGAGGCGGGTGGATCACAAGGTCAGGAGTTCAAGACCAGCCTGGCCAAAATGGTGAAACCCCGTCTCAACTAAAAATACAAAAAGTTAGCCAGTTGTGGTGGCAGGCACCTGTAATCCCAGCTACTTGGGAGGCTGAAGCAGAGAATTGCTTGAACCCAGGAGGCAGAGATTGCAATGAGCCAAGATCGCACCACTGCACTCCAGCCTGGATGACAGAGCGAGGCTCCGTCTCAAAAAAAAAACCATCAGTTTTTATGGACAGTGGTAGAGTGGAGAGTGGGTCCCTATGGTGCAGAAGGGAAATTCCATGGTCCTGCTGTGCATCTGACTGGGATGGCTGTTGAAATCCTCTTCCAGCAGGCAGCTTTGGAAACAGAAAAAGAAACTCTTCCTCCTTTAGAATCCTGGAAGGGCTGTGCAGTGCCTCTAGTCCAAGTCTGTTGTTTTCTGAGTGAAGATGGGGAGGTTCATCTCCAGAAGGGAAGGGGCTGGAAATGAGGTCACTGCATCCCAGCCCAGGGCTCCTGGGTCATCCAGGAAGGGAAGAAGGAGCAAGCTTTCTCATTGTTAGGTAGGAGCTCAGAGCCCTCACAAGAACAAGTTAGCACCATCCCTGTGCCCTCCCTGTTCTGCAAACAAAATGATCTTCCTTCTTGCCTTGGCACTAGAGTCTGTCTGGCATTTCTCCTGCCCCTATTACTCCTCCCATCTGGGTACTTCTTCCCGTTGGTGTACTGAACAAACACATCCACTGCTTTATTCACAGCCTCCAGCCTTCATTTTCCAGGGCCCACACCATTTGTTTTTACTAACCCGACAAGGTTGCCCACTGTCCCCAGTAAGGTTTGTGCTAGGGTTTTCACTCCAATGTTCTTCTCCATCCAGGAGACCTTTGGATACTTGGGGAAGAAAATGAGCTTAAGTTCCCACCCCTCCCTCTTTATCTTTTTCCTGTAAGGCCCTGGCCCTAGTTCTAAGCCCCACATCCTTCCTTGCTGGCTGCAGAATAGCAGCGGGTTCTGGGTGAGGAGCATTCTGCTAAAAGGCTCCACCCTGCTCCCTCATCTGTCCTCTCCATTTGTCCCCATCAGATGGTTTAAGCGCTTAAGGGGACTCCAGGGCAGAATCAGGGAAAACCCTGGCTCTCCTGGGCTGGGCACAAGATCATTCTACAGGAAACCTTGTGGGAATTCTTCTGGGACAAAATATTGGTCAGTGCTGAGCTTAGCTGTGTCTGTGACACTCCCATTCTAACTAGGGCCTATCTGACGTCAACAGGAAGTGAGGCTGATGCAATGGGGCCAAGGGAGTCTGGGAGAAGAAAGTCAGTTCAGAGCCCTGGCTGCCCTGTCCCACACTCCACCCTTCTGGCAAGAATCCAGTCCCTAGATGAGGTGGAGAGTGAGTGGTGGAGTTAAAAATGTTTGGGTCGGGTACGATGGTTCACGCCTGTAATCCCAGCACTTTGGGAGGCGAAGGCAGGCGGATCCCTTGAGGTCAGGAGTTCAAGACCAACCTGGCCAACGTGGTGAAATCCCATCTCTACTAAAAATACAAAAATTAGCCGGATGTTGTCGTGGCACGCGCCTGTAGTCCCAGCTACTTGGGAGGCTGAGGCAGGAGAATCGCTTGAACCCAGGAGGCCGAGCTTGCAGTGAGCCAAGATCCAGCCACTGTGCTCCAGCCTGGGCGACAGAGTAAGGCTTTGTCTCAAAAAAAAAAAATCTTTGGGCCAAATCTCCAGACAGCACAGGCAGGTGCAGAAACCCACCAGGAAGCTGCCTGTGTACCTCTGGCAGATTGGAGCCTGGCCTAAAGCTGCCTTTTATGCAGCTTGGGTCAAGGTTAAACATCATGTCACAGTGATTTTTCTCACTATGTATGAGACGTGGAGAACTGGCTCCAAGTACTACTCTGTCCACTGGTGGCTGGACTACTGATGTGCATCACTCTCCACTCCTCTCACCCTGCAATGGGTCATGGCCCTGTGCTGGGGCAGAGGAGAAAAATGGGCTGCCTTCTCCAGGACAAACCCTCACTGCAACTCAGCTAGGGTGCTGTGATCAGAATGTGCAATTGAGGTGTGATTTTACTGTATTTTTTTTTTTTTTTTTTGAGACCGAGTTTCGCTCTTGTTGCCCAGGCTGAAGTGCAATGGCGCGATCTCAGTTCACTGCAACCTCCACCTCTCGAGTTCAAGCAATTCTCTTGCCTCAGCCTCCTAAGTAGCTGGGATTACAGGCATGTGCCAGCACGCCTGGCTGATTTTGTATTTTTAATAGAGACGGGGTTTCTCTATGTTGGTCAGGCTGGTCTCGAACTCCCAACCTCAGGTGATCCACCCGCCTCAGCCTCCCAAAGTGCTGGAATTACAGGCGTGAGCCAACGTGCCCAGCCTGTTTTTGTTTTTTGTTTTTTGAAGCAGGGTCTCACTCAGTTACCCAGGCTGGAGTGCAGTGACACGATAATAGCTCACTGTAGCTGCAATCTCCCGGGCTCAAACGATCCTCCCACCTCAGCCTCCTGAACAGTTGGGACTACAGGCACACCACCACACCTGGCTAATTTTTTTTTCTTTTTTTAGTAGAGATGAGGTCTTGCTATGTTGCCCAAGCTGGTCTCAAACTCCTGAGGATCAAGTAATCCTCCTACCTTAGCCTCCCAAAATGCTGGGATTGCAGATGTGAGCCACCACACCCAGCCTGATTTTACTTTAAATGAGAGTCCCTCTTCAGAGTCCCTCAGCTGTTCCTGGCCCCTGGCCATGCGCCTTCAGTTGCCCCTGCTTCTGTGGTATCCTTAAGGCTACATTCAGTGCTGAGGCCCTAGGCAGGCAGCAGAGAGAAGCCAAATGATTCTATCTCTCCCTTATCCACCCATAGCATGCAGAACCAGGAGCAGTGGTGAGTTCAGGTTGGGCACCAGCTATGTATATGTACATCAGGGACAGGGGGCCAAAAGGCAGTCAGTTTCCAAGGACTGCCCCAGAGGCCATTTTTCAGAGAAGCCCTGGGTTCCTCAAGGGCCCTGTGTCCATGCTGGCCCATCTTGCAGGACGAGCCTGTGGAGTGGGAGACACCTGACCTTTCTCAAGCTGAGATTGAGCAGAAGATCAAGGAGTACAATGCCCAGATCAACAGCAACCTCTTCATGAGCTTGGTGAGTTGACTGCTCAGGAAGGGGGTGTGGGGAGGAGCAGGTACCCAGCTATGTGCCTGATACTCAGAGGGTCACAACTGAGGTTATCTTGGGTGGGTGCAAGCAGTAATTTGTGCATACCCAGCCTAGCCCCAAGTAGACTGACATCTCACCTGGAACCTACTATCAAGGTTTGGTTTCTCTATTTCTTTAGAACAAGGACGGTTCTTACACAGGCTTCATCAAGGTTCAGCTGAAGCTGGTGCGCCCTGTCTCTGTGCCCTCCAGCAAGAAGCCACCCTCCTTGCAGGATGCCCGGCGGGGCCCAGGACGGGGCACAAGTGTCAGGCGCCGCACTTCCTTTTACCTGCCCAAGGATGCTGTCAAGCACCTGCATGTGCTGTCACGCACAAGGGCACGTGAAGTCATTGAGGCCCTGCTGCGAAAGTTCTTGGTGGTGGATGACCCCCGCAAGTTTGCACTCTTTGAGCGGGCTGAGCGTCACGGCCAAGGTGGGCTTCCCACCCCACCCTGCCCTATGTGAGGGTATATACGCATGCACCTGTGCATGCGGGGGCTGAGCAGCTGGCCCTGTCTCTGATCATTACTTCCCCTTCACAGTGTACTTGCGGAAGCTGTTGGATGATGAGCAGCCCCTGCGGCTGCGGCTCCTGGCAGGGCCCAGTGACAAGGCCCTGAGCTTCGTCCTGAAGGAAAATGACTCTGGGGAGGTGAACGTGAGTACATAGTTCTTAGTTTCTTGGTTATCAGTAGACAAGACTGATGGGCTGTAGCTACAGTAAGGCTTGGAGGAGGAATTGTGCTGGAGGACAAGCTCTGCAAAACAGTTCCAGGAGTGTATAGGCATTGTAACTACAGCAAAGGCTTCCAGACCACTCATGCCAAAGCCTAGGGTTGTCCCAAGAAGCCAGGAAGAATTGTCTTGGTGCTTTGATCTTTCCTGGTGTGGAAAATCTTCTGGAGATGCAGGAGTCCATCTAATGGCATGAGGAGGCCCCCTTCAGACTTTTTACCTGGAAGCTTTCTCGCTCCAAGGTATTAGGCCTGTGGAGTGGAATTAGACTCAGAATATGCCTGACCTGTCCACAGGTAATTGGGGAACATCTGATTTGGTTGCCTCAGTGAGGTGACCGTTTTGTAGGGCCCATCTTCCGTACAAACTGCTGTCAGGGATCCTACCAGAGATCATTCAGCCGAGAGCCTGACATCCGAAAGCCTAGTCCTAGCTTGTGTGAACATGAGGTGCTAGTCTTCTCTGGGGAGGGTCTGCTGGCTTGGCCATCCCTTCTGCAGCCTGTACACTCCCCTTTCACCCCTTGCAGTGGGACGCCTTCAGCATGCCTGAACTACATAACTTCCTGCGTATCCTGCAGCGGGAGGAGGAGGAGCACCTCCGCCAGATCCTGCAGAAGTACTCCTATTGCCGCCAGAAGATCCAAGAGGCCCTGCACGCCTGCCCCCTTGGGTGACCTCTTGTACCCCCAGGTGGAAGGCAGAGAGCAGGCAGCGCCAAGTGCGTGCCGTGTGAGTGTGACAGGGCCAGTGGGGCCTGTGGAATGAGTGTGCATGGAGGCCCTCCTCTGCTGGGAGAATGAGCCCAGAGAACAGCAAAGGAGCTTGCCCCGTGTCCACCTGTGGGTGTAGCCGGGTATGGCTCTGCACCCCTCTGCCCTCATTACTGGGCCTTGGTGGGCCAGGGCTGCCCTAAGAAGCTGCTCCAGGCCTGCAGCAAGAGTGGAGCAGACAGAAGTCTCCTCAATTTGTGTCTCAGAAGTGAGAATCTTGGAGATCCTACAAACAGAACAGGGTCATGTTTGCAGGGGTGAGGGCCCTCATCTATGGGGAAAGGTTTTGGATCTTGAATGTGGTCTCAGGATATCCTTATCAGAGCTAAGACTGGGTGCTCCGAATAAGGCAGGCATTGAGGAAGAGTCTTGGTTTCTCTCTACAGTGCCAACTCCTCACATACCCTGAGGTCAGGGAGTGCTGGCTCACAGTACAGCATGTGCCTTAATGCCTCATACGAGGAGGATGTCCCTGGGCCAGGGTCTGTGTGAATGTGGGCACTGGCCCAGGTTCATGCCTTATTTGCTAATCAAAGCCAGGGTCTCAGGTATTTTTCATGAAGTGCGTGAATGTATGTAATGTGTGGTGGCCTCAGCTGAATGCCTCCTGTGGGGAAAGGGGTTGGGGTGACAGTCATTATCAGGGCCTGGGGCCTGAGAGAATTGGCTGAATAAAGATTTAAAGATCCTTCTGCTGTTAGAATGTTTTATACATATAAAGTTTTTGTAGAGACGTGAGTCTCCCTGTGTTGCCCAGGATCCTCCCAACTTGGCCTCCCAAAGTGTTGGGATTACAGGTGTGAGCCACCCCGCCCAGCCTGGACTCTTTATTATAGGCGCAGAGCTGCAGTTGCCCCTCATGGTGCCAGAAGTTGCCAACGGTGATGGACAGGCTCACAGGTGTCTTGCAAAGCCACCATGGACCAATTTGTGAAGAAGATGTAGTATGCATATATACTCGATCATCACTCAGCTCCCTGGGGCTCAGGTTGTGGTGGAGACAAAAATGGACTGCAGTTAGAACTTAGGGAAACTGGCTGGGCATGGTGGCTCACACCTGTAATCCCAACACTTTGGGTGGGCTAGGTGGGCAGATCACTTGAGGCCAGGAGTTCGAGGCCAGCCTGGCCAGCATGGTGAAACCCCATCTCTACCAAAAATACAAAAAAAAATGTAGCTGGGCATGGTGGCAGGCGCTTGTAGTCCCAGCTACTCAGAAGGCTGAGGCAGGAGAATCGCTTGAACCTGGCAGGCGGAGGTTGCAGTGAGTGGAGATGACACCACTGCACTCCGATAGAGCAAGACTCCATCTCAAAAAAAAAAAAGGCCGGGCGCAGTGGCTCAGGCCTGTAATCCCAGCACTTTGGGAGGCCAAGGTGGGTGGATCACCTGAGGTCGGGGGTTCAAGACCACCTGACCAACATGGTGAAACCCCGTCTCTACTAGAAATACAAAAAAATTAGCCGGGCATGGTGGTGGATGCCTGTAATCCCAGCTACTCGGGAGGCTGAGGCAGGAGAATCGCTTGAACCCTGGAGGCAGAGGCTGCAGTGAGCCGAGATCGTGCCACTGCACATTATCCTGGGCGACAAGAGCGAAACTCCATCTCAAAAAAAAAAACACGAGAAACCATCCCTTCAACACACACACACCACGCTCTGGGAGGTGTGGCATAACCCCTTCACCAAATACAGAGCTGCCACCATGGACCAGACACTGCTCGTTATACCGAGGGTATAGCTGTTAACAATTCTTGCTTTCATTAAGCATGGACTCCGCTGGGTTTGAAAACACTGAATTCGAAGTTCTTCAGAACTGAATGTAGCTAAGTGAATCTGGCCAGTTCCTTAATTTTCCTTCAACTTGGTTAGTTCACATAAGCGTGGCAATCGCAAAAATACAGCTGTGAAAATAGAAGCCAGATGGGCACCCAGCGGTCTGGCCTTAGGCCCTGAAGTGCAGGTTTGAGGATTGGTGCTTGCGAAGGCCTGCTAGGCCTGAACTCAGGTGTTGGGGGACGTCGGAGCCGCCAAATACACCCAAATGACCGGGAGGACTCACGGCCACCACTTTCCTCGGTGGGCGCTGTCCCAGCTGGTCGGATCGCGCTTGCTAGGACCTGGGATCTCGCAACGCATGCTGGGATGCCCAGCATCCAAGAGCGCCCATTGGTCCCGCCCCACGACTTGAGCAACAGCCAATCAGAGGGGGCAGCGTGCGGAAGCGGAAGTGAGGTTTCCGTGGAGACAGCCGAGCCTGCGGAAGGCGGCGGCGGCGGCGGCACCTGCGAGCAGGGGCTGGGACAGGTTATGGTGGTGCGGACTGCGCTGTGAGCAGAGCGGCCGCGGGGCCAGCCATGCGCCGGCGGCCCTGACATGGGCGCCAGCGGGTCCAAAGCTCGGGGCCTGTGGCCCTTTGCCTCGGCGGCCGGAGGCGGTGGCTCAGAGGCAGCAGGAGCTGAGCAAGCTTTGGTGCGGCCTCGGGGCCGAGCTGTGCCCCCCTTCGTATTCACGCGCCGCGGGTAAGGGCATGGATTCCACCCTGGCGGGGGGAACAGGCGGGCGGCCAGGCGACCCGCGCCATGGGGGAACTTCCACCGCTGTACCCCACTACAGCCAAGCCAGGACGACCCCCATATTTTGAGCCCCATTGGAGCTAGGGGTGGAGAAAGCCGGGCAGTGGTCTCCTGGCGGCCTGGCCACTCTGAAAGTCTCCCTAGGGAAGAGTGGGCCTGAGGCTTCTCACTGGGCAGACCTTCCGCACGGTAAAGCTAAGCTAGGGCTTCCATAAGACCTCCATAAGATCTCTTCCTTTCATCCCTTCCGGCTCAGCCTGCATACTGAAGGCTCCTAGCCTCCCTTTCCCCCTAGTTATTCCAAGGGGATAATGACCCTCTGTTTAGGCTGCTTTTCCTGACAGTAGTAGGGCTGAACCTCTGAGGGTAGTGGCTGGGAAAGCAGGGATAGGCCCCAGTATTGGGGGTGAAGCTGAGGAAAAAAGACCCTTACCCAGTTATGTTCTCCAGATCCAGAGCGCTGACCTACCCACCCAACCCCCAGCCCAGTCTCCCAGAGGCCCGCACAGGAGTACCAGATTGGCTTGGCTCTAGTGGGCTTCTGGGGATGGGCGCTCCCCGTGCTGGAGATTTGGCTGTAGGCACCAGGAAGACCCAACAGTGGCAATTCACCAGCCACCTAGGGTGTGGGGTCAGGGGAGACGCAGCCTTCATCCCTTTGGGCTTCTTCCTAGCTTAGGCATCTGCTATTTCAGTCTTTGACACTGGGCCAGCAGCATCTTCTGGAGTGAGACCAACATGTCCAGGCCACCACCCTGCCCACTCTAGAAGTCTTGGGTGAAGGCAAAGGCCTGATATTAGAATGGCTGCCCTTGCTGAACAAATCAATGATGAGAACTGGCCTTGGTGGCTGCCTGGATGGTGTGCTCTGGTGTGGGCTCTCTTCTTGGGGGTCTGACATAGTAGCACTGCCCACCCATCACCTCACTTCCCGCTTTCTTCTAGTAGACTCCAAACCCCAGGCAAAGGATTCTCCAGGCAGGCCAGGCACAGTGGCTCACGCCTGTAATCCTAACACTTTGGGAGATGAAGACGAGTGGATTGCCTGAGTTCAGGAGTTCGAGACCAGCCAGAGCAACATGGCAAAACCCCGTCTCTACTAAAATACAAAAAATTAGCAGGGTGTGGTGGTGTGTGCCTGTAGTCCCAGCTACTTGGGAGGCTGAGGCACCAGAATTGCTTGAACCCGGGAGGCAGAGGTTGCAGCGAGCTGAGATCATGCCACTGCACCTCCAGCCTGGGCAACAGAGTGAGATTCTGTCTCGAAAAAATTTTTTTTTAAAAAGGATTCGCCAGGCATATTATCCTCTTTTCTTCCCACTTGGAGGTGGGAAGACCACAGACTTCCCCATGACCTGTGACATTTGCCATGCCCAGGTGTGGGGCTCCAGCCTAGCCTGTTCCCTTCTCCTTCTACACAGCTCTATGTTCTATGATGAGGATGGGGATCTGGCTCACGAGTTCTATGAGGAGACAATCGTCACCAAGAACGGGCAGAAGCGGGCCAAGCTGAGGCGAGTGCATAAGAATCTGATTCCTCAGGTGAGGGGCTGGGCAGTGGTCACAGAGCCTACACTAAGCGTGTGGAGGTGGACCCAGATGGGATCTGTTGTCATGGTGGGGGCTTTTGCAGGGGGATCTGGGAGGAACAAGGAAGCTTCCTGAAGTAGAGGCCCTGAGCTGACCCTCACTAGCCTCTGTTTCCATGGCAGGGCATCGTGAAGCTGGATCCCCCCCGCATCCACGTGGATTTCCCTGTGATCCTCTATGAGGTGTGACCCTGGGAGGTGGCAGACAGAAGCACCCCCTGCCCCAGCAAGAAACTCCCAGGCTCAATCAAGGTGTGGCTTCCATTGAGGAGCCCAGACTGGGGCCACAACCCTGAATAAATTCCGTTGGCCCATAACCTTCAGCTGTGAGCGGGTCAGTCCCGCAGTATTGGTTGGGTGTTGGTTGGTGTGTGGACAAGACGTGGTTGGTGGGTGGTGAAGGCTAATGGCAGAGTTAGCACCCCACTCTCCCAAGCCACCCCTGCAAGCAGCACAGCAGGGCAGATACCAGTCAGGAATGCCCGTTACCTGGTTCCTTGCCTGGTCTGCTTTCTTCCAAGTTTGCCTGGGGCCTAGCCCTGCTAGAGGCTACAGCACTTTACAAGCAAGGTATGCCTTCTTCCAGCCCCTAGGCTGTGGGCACTGTATACAAGTAGGAACTTCCTTTCCTTCACTTCCCTTTTAACCCCTAGTCAGAGCATTTCAGCCGTTTGCTACCTCGATTCCTCCTGTGTTGGACAGAGGCTGGGGGCTGTTGGACAGAGCCTGATTCTTCCGACCTACCTGCCATTTGTTCCCGCCTTCAGATGGATGGACAGTTTGCTGGCTATTGATAGGAGTGGGGACTGGGTGGGGGCTTCTCCCTCTACCCAGGGCTGGGCTGATCCCCCTACTGTAACTAACTGTTGCCCCCCCCC